>NC_091480.1:10602176-10902176 GCF_036971445.1 Narcine bancroftii
GTACGGGAATAACCAGAGTCTCAAAGTGGTCAAGGCAATGATTGTGGACTTCAGGAGGACCATGGTTGATCGTTGTCTATTACACATCCATGTTCTGTTGTGGAGAGCTCAAATTTCCTTGGTGTGCGTATAAAGGGTGACCTATCCTGGACCTACACTACCCCTTCATTGGTTAAGAAGGTGTAGTAGCACTTGCACTTCATAATGAGGTGGAGGAGGGCAAGGCCACTGGCCTCCATCTTGACAACATTTTACAGGAGCATGATTGAAACCCCTGTCTGGCTACATCATTGTGGGGTTTGGTAGTTGCAAAGTCAATGCAGAGGATCATCAAAATTGCAAAGAAGGTCAGTTAATGTCATTTACTGGGAATGTTGTTCAAACAGGGCTCTAAAATTATAGAAGACACTTTCCATCCAGCATACAGTATCTTTGAACCACTACTATCAAGAAAGAGGTACTGGAGCATCCAAATCAACTGGCAGGCTGGGAAATAGGTTCTTCACACAGGCTGTGAGATTGATCAGTATCCTACAACTGAATAAATCATCCTAAAATATTACTATATATTTTAAATTGCAACTTTATATTGATGTAATTATTATGTACAATGTATTGGTTACATATGATTGTGCACCATGTTGCTGAGAAATGCTGTTTCATTGGGTTCTATAGTCAGATGATAATAAATGAACTTGAAATGTTCATCTGTACATTTTATTTATTTTTATAGTTTGTCTAAATCTATTGTATTAACAATTACAGGTATACCCTGCTTTACAAAACTAGAGCGTTCCTATGGAACCTTTCATAAATCGAAATTGCATAAAGCAAAGAAGCGATTACCATTGATTCCTATGAGATAATTTTTTTGAGCATTCCCACACCCAAAAAATAATCTATCAAGTAATGTATACAACCTAAAATAACACTTAACATTTATTAAAAGCAGGAATTATATGATAAATACACAGCCCATAAAGTAGAAATTTACTTTTTTGAACCTTCCAATGCACTCCAGTCAGAGGCCCACCCCCGGCTCAGTGCTGTTAGCACCAACCCGTTTGCACAAGGAACACATACCTGTTTCTTTACGCTTGGTACACTCGGTTCATGGTTGGGGGGAGGGGGGGGGAATGGGTGACACGAACAGGAAACTGGGATGTAGGAGAGAGAGGAGAGGGTCATCTATTGACATCTCATCATAGTTCCCAGGAAAGTAGATGCTCAGGGTGTGTGCCCAGCCTCTATAACAGCTTGCTGCTTTCACCACATTTTTTTTGTAGAAACAAAAATCTTTTTGTCAAAACAGATTTGCATAAAGTGAGTATTCATAAAGCAGGGTATACTTTCTGCTGGTTTAACTGGAGTAATCTTAATTAGTGAGGTTTTCAAATAATGAAGTATAAATATTTTATCCTTTTACACATCTCTTTTTGTCCACCCACCAGAATTGTCGACTTTCCATTAAAATTTGTCTTGGTAAGATCATGAATAGCCTGTAAGCAGTAGGTGGACCATAGGGTGTGGAGTCGTCTGACTTCTGCACCATACAAGACTCTGCTGTTGTTACAAGGCTCAATATCACTGGATCTTGATTGGCTATGGACATAGTTTTTTGATGTGTTCTTTTGTTTTAGACCCTTCCTCAACCATAATGAGGGGAAATGGATCTTGTGAAGCACATTTTGGACAGTTTTGTAGAATTGTCTTGAGAGAAATACTTGGACTAAACTTGCTGAAGGATTTCCATTTTTTTTGGCTAACTAAAATTTGGCCACTTTTGTATTTTTATGTAGGAGCATTATTGCATTGAATTAACATTTTATTTTTAAGAATTAAAAATTACGAACCGATGTGAGTGTAGCGTTGCACCTACATGGTGTGGCTCATCTACGCAGTGAGGAAACAGGGCCTAGCAATCGCGCACAAGAAAGCAACCAACGCCATCTAGCAGGACTTTAGATGCGGGCGAGCCTTGCACCAGGCCCACCAGATGCGGGGTTAAAGGGAAAGGGCGTGGGTGTTTGAATCACAGGTTTTTTTTGGTTTTTGAGTAAAGGAGTTCACACTGAAACATTGCTGGACTCGACTTGTTTCTTTCACACTTCTCGCTCAACATAGCCAACCTCCATTGCTCATTGTGGCACACCGCCATACAAGCATAATTTTGATTTTTGCTGACAGTATAGCATAAATTTTGTATACTGAAGATGCTTTGTACAGTGTACATGAATTATGCTTGTGTTATAGTTAATGGATTGTAGTAGTTCCTGTTTCATAACATTTTGTATATGCATTGAATTATTATTGCACTATTTAAAGCAAATTGTTACCACAGAATTTTGAGTTGCTATGTGGGAAAATCTCAACAGCAAAATCTTTTATTCTCTGTTATGCAAATTGAAGTCAATAGATAATGGTAATTTCTTTCTAAATTTTAAGTTGGGTGTTGGTTGTACTTGTTTTTAAAAATATTTGAGTAGCACTACATTGCAACTGGGGTAATGCCAGTTTTGTTTTTATACTTCTATTTATCTCACTTTCCTTTGGCAGATTAGCATGTCTATTGTTTCCCTTGTTTGGAAGTAATGGAAAATATATCCTTTGAGTTTAGAGCATGGATTAACACATGGAAATATGATATTGTGAAACTTGGTTGCAGGAGGGACATAATTGGCAGCTAATTGTTCCAGGATTCTGTTGCTTAAGGCATGATAGAACGGGGTGGGGGTGGGGGGGGGGGGGAAAATAAAAGGTGGAGGAGTCTCATTGCTTGTTAGAGGAAACATTACAGTGGTGGTATGGCAGGATAGATTGGAGGGCTCATCTAGTGAGGCTATTTGGGTGGAAGTGAAGAATGGGAAAGGTACTAATGGACGTGTATTATAGACTCCAAATGGACAGAAGGAATTAGAGGAGCAAACTTGTAAGAAGATAGCATATATGTGTAGTAAACATAAGGTGGTCATTGTAGGAGATTTTAACTTTCCACATACTGTAAAAGGGCTGGATTGGTTGGAGTTCGTCAAATGTGTTCAGGGAAGTTTTCTAAATCAATAAAGAAGAGAAGCAACTAGAGAAGGGGCAGTATTGGATCTCCTATTAGGGAACAAGATGGGTCAAGTGACAGAGGTTTGTGCTGGGGAACACTTTGGGTCAAGTGATCATAATACTATTATTTTTAGGTAAATTATAGGGCTGGGCCTATAATTGATTGGAACAGGGCTAATTTCGAGGATATGCTAAAGGATTTAGGTGTGGATTGGGATAATTTATTTTCTGGGAAGGATGCAATAGATAAATGGAGGATATTCAAAGGGGAAATTTTGAGAGTACAGAGTCAGTACGAGGATTAAAGGAAAGGTTAGAAAATATAGAGTGCCTTGGTTTTCAAGGGATATTGAGAATTTGGTTTGGAGGAAGAGGGATGTGCACAATAGAATAAATGAGGTGCTGATAAATATAAAGAGTGCAAACAAATCTTAAAAGAAATTAGAAAGGCTAAAAGGAGATATGAGGCTGCTTTGGCAGGCGAGGTGAAAATAAATCCAAAGGGTTTCTACAGGTACATTAAAAGTAAAAGAATAGTAAGGGATAAAATTGGGCCCCTTGAGAATCAAGAGGGAAAGGCTACATAAGGAGTCAGAGGAGATGGGGCAGTTTTTAAATGATTTTTTTTCTTCAATATTCACAAAGGAAAGGAACATTGAATCAGGGGAAGTAAGGAAAATAGGAGTAAGGTCATGGAAAATATGCAGATTAATGAGGATAAAGGTGGATAAATCTCTGGGTCCTGACAAGATATTCCCTAGGACCTTGAGGGAGGTTAGTGTAGAAATAGCGGGGCTCTGACAAAATCATTTAAAATGTCATTAGCCATGGAGGAGGTGCCGGAGGATTGGAGGGTTGTTCCACTGTTTTAAAAAAGGCTCTAAAATAAATTTGGTAATTGTAGGCCTGTGAGTCTGACGTTGGTTGGTGGTAGGTAAATTAATGGAGACTGTTGATGGAGATGGAATATACAATTATTTGGATAGAAAAGGGACTGATTAGTAGTCAATGTGGCTTTGTGCGTTGTAGATCATATTTAACAAATCTTAGAATTTTTCGATGAGGTTACTAAGAAGGTTGACGAAGGGAAGGCTGTGGACGTTGTCTGTATGGTCTTTAGTAAGGACTTTGACAAGGTTCTGCTTCAGAGGTTAGTTAGGAAGATTCAATCATTAGGTATTAATGTTGAAGTAGTGAAATGGATTCAATAATGATTGGATGGGAGATGCCAGAGAGTAGTGGTGCAAAATTGTTAGTCTCATTGGAGGCGAGTGACTAGTGGAATGACTCCGGGTTTGGTACTAGGTCCATTATTGTTTGTCATATATATTAATGATCTGGATGATAGGTTGGTAAATTGGATTAGTAAGTATGCAGATGATACTAAGATTGGTGGTGTTGCGGATAGTGAGGCATGTTTTCAAAGCTTGCAGTGGGATATAGGCCAGTTAGAAGAGTGGACAGAAAGATGAGAGATGGAGTTTAATACTGATAAGTGTGAGGTGCTAAATTTTGGTAGGAATAATCAGTAAAGGTCATGCACGTTAAATGGTAGATAAATTGAAGAGTGCCATAGAATAAAGGGATTTAGGAATTCTGGTATATATTTCCCTGAAAGTGGAGTCACATGTAGATAGGGTGGTGAAGAAAGTTTTTGGTATGTTGGCCTTCATAAATCAAAGTATTGAGTACAGGAGTTGGGATGTCATGTTGAAATTATAAGGCATAGGTAAGGCCAAATTTGGAATATTGTGTGCAGTTTTAGTAAACAAATTATAGAAAAGATATCAACAAAGTAGAGAGTGCAGAGAAGATTTACAAGGACGTTGTCTGGATTTCAGGGTTTGAGTTACAGGGAAAGGTTAAATAAGATAGGACTTTATTTCCTCAAGTATAGAAGAAAGAGTGGTGATGTGATAGAGGTATTTAAAACTATGAGGGGGGCAGATAGAGTCAATGTGGATACGCTTTTTCTATTGACAATGGGGGAGATTCAAACAAGAGGACTTGGATTGAGATTGAAGGGGCAAGAGTATAGGGGAAACACGAGGGGGGATTTCTTCACTGAGCGTGGTGGGAATGTGGAATGAGCTTCCGCCCAAAGTGGTAGACGTGAGGCTGATTTTTTAGTTTATGGGCTGGGTGCGGGTCAATGGGACTAGGTGGGAGAAGGTGTTCGACACAGACAAGAAGGGTCAGACTGGCCTGTTTGTGTGCTGTAATTATATGGTTATATGACATAAAGTGCGATTTTTTGGATATGATATTCCTGAGCTTGCACTTACAGTACATTTTGTTATAGTTATTGTGATGGGTATATGCCTTGATGAAGCTTCTGAGTCAACTTAATAAAAAGCCTGTGGCATTCATTTAACAAAGTTTTTTAAAATGATTGGGCAATAATTTTCTTATTAGCTTGCCAAATAAGTGTGTACCTATCAAAGTTTTAAATGTCTAATTTCAAATTTGAAATTTAATTTGTTTCTTTCAAGGTCCAATTAATAATTCTGAATTCATATTGGAACATTCATCGAGTTCAATAATCCAAGATAATTTTGTGTAGGAGTTTAGGTGGGAAAGCATCTTAAAAATATCAAACTTTAACATTGTTCTTTTTAATTATTTTCATGTGTATCCTTTTAAAATAATGCAATTAGTCCAAATGTAACTAAAATATATTCCAAGGAATTATTTAGCTGAGTTTTTATAAAGAGTTGATAAATATGGATATTTGAAATTAGATTTGTGGCAGCTAACTTAAAATGATGTTATTTATAGATGTTTCTTTTCACAGATTATTTGCCAACAATGTGAATTCTCTTTGAGAGGAAATGAATTCACCAGCAGACACGAAACAGGTGTTGAAATATATAAGGATTTATCGTGATTTTCACAGCAATAATTGTTGGGTGTGAAAATTATTGAATACTATTGTGTAACGGAAGGAAAAGAAAACTTTTCTGATAGATTTATTTTCGACCTGAATCATCATGACTACATCTTCTATTAGACGGCAGATGAAAAACATTGTGAACAATTATTCTGAAGCTGAAATTAAAGTTCGTGAGGCAACTTCTAATGACCCATGGGGACCCTCCAGTTCCTTAATGACTGAAATTGCAGATCTAACTTATAACGTTGTGGCATTCTCAGAAATAATGAGTATGATATGGAAGCGGCTCAATGATCATGGCAAGAATTGGCGACATGTTTACAAGGCTCTGACACTGTTAGATTATATGATAAAAACTGGATCTGAAAGAGTAGCACAGCAGTGCAAGGAAAATATATTTGCTATTCAGACTTTGAAAGACTTTCAGTACTTTGACCGTGATGGTAAAGATCAAGGAATCAATGTACGTGAAAAGTCAAAGCAACTGGTCACTTTGTTGAAGGATGATGAACGGCTCAAGTCAGAGAGGAGCCAGGCTCTTAAAACAAAAGAACGTATGGCTCAAGTAGCCACAGGAGTAGGAAGCAATAATCAAATTACTTTTGGACGTGGGTCTAGTCAGCCTAACTTGTCCACCAGTTATTCAGAACATGAGTATGGAAAGTCAGGAGGATCACCTGCTTCGTACCATGGTTGTGAGTAAACTTTTCATTTCTGTGCATTTTTTTGGCTTAATGAGTAATGCATCATTGTAAGGATAGTCTAAAAGCAGATGAAGATATATACTTAAATACACAAAAATGCTGGAGAAATTCAGCAGGTCTCACAGTATCCATCGGAGGCAAAGATGTACTGCATAACCAACGTTTTGGTCCTGAGCTCTTTGTGCAAAAAACAGGCAGGTGCTTGAATTAAAAAGGTGGGGGGAAGAGGGAAGAAGGGGCAGCTGGAGGAGCACAGGTTGACAGCCAAGAGCCCATCAGTGGACATGGATATGAGGGCAGGAGAGAAAAGTTGAGAACTGATTGAGAGAGGGGGTTGCTCATTTGTACTTTTTCTCAGTTCTATAGAATGATTATCAGTTTTTTTTAATGCAGGTTTTTGTTTTGCACATTGAGTGTATTAAGCAGTTGTACTCGAATGCAAGGCCTGTATGAAAGTGGAGGCACGTTCAATTATAGCATTCGAATGGGACTGGGTGAGAACAGGAAAGATTTGAAAGGTAATGATGAGAGATGTGGGTGGGAGGGGTTGGGCATTTGTGCTCAGAAGATTAACCTGTTTTCTCTTGTGTAGAGCTGGTCCATCAAATCCATATCTTGATGAAGGGCTCAAGCCTGAAATGTTGGTTATGTACCTTTATCTTTGCCATATAAATGTTACTGTTTGACCTGCTGAGTTTTTCCAGCATTGTGTTTTTACTTCAACCACAGTGTCTACAGACTTCCATCAAATCCATAATTGGCTTAATCCAAAAACTTGTTCTTTTCCCATTTTTGAAACATTTTCAAAAGTTGTGATATGGCAAAAGCTTTATCATCATAGAATTTTGCAATTTAGAAATGAAAACATTTAGCCTGTCATATTGGTGCTGTCTAAAAGGGCTGGTTATTTAGTTTAATTTCTTTGCCATTTTTAACATGATGTACTCCCAAAATGTTTAATACAATGTATGTTTCTGTAAAATTACTTCTGAACACCAGATTTTCAACAACATAACACATATAATGACCGAATTATTGGACATTTTATTTATTTATTTCTTTTAATGCTTGACATGATGAGAAAAGGCTGGCAGCCATTTAAAAAAATAATTTTAGATATATATAAAAAATATATACATATCAGTTCTGTTCTCTTACTGATAAAAGGAGTAATTTTAGTGGTTTTCAACAATTACCATGACTTTTGGAGGCAAGAAATCAAAATTATCCAGTAGATGGTCATGCTTAAAATTTTGGTTCAGCGCTGGGACACTAAAGCTTCAAATTTTGGCATTTTGAGATGGATCTCATTTTAAATGTTAGTACCTCCATCAATATGTCCTCTTCCTGTCCATAGTGTCATCTTCAGGGATCATGGAATGCAAAGATAACCCACTGCTTCTTTTCTGCACTGAAAACAGTCATCTAATGCTGTGTCTCCTGAATCCTCATGTCCACCAACATTGCACAATGATCTCATGGACTGCTTTATCTGTAAGGTGAAAACCATTCAATCATCTTTCTTCCTCTTCCCCCATAATTATAAATCGTCCACTGGATCAAACTTAATGGAAGTCCCTGTTTGTCATAGCTTTCTCTGGTTTCTTTTTCACTTCCCTTCATTCTATCTAATACCATGTTCACATTCTCTGACTTTTTCTGTCAAGCTGTTGACCATATGTCTTCTTTTCCTTGATTTTCAATTTAGCTGACGTCAATAATTTTGCTGGTTTTGTCCACATTTCTTTGTGCATTCCATACCCTTTTGCAAAATATGCCTTTGTTGCAGTTCAAAAATACTGACCGTTACAAGTTACTATTTCTTCTCTGACCCAGAATACATGTGTCCTATTGCCTCTCAAGTCTTTTTGACTGGAGGGATTTCAGTTCGAAAATGGAAAATCGCATTTATCAGAATTATTTTGTACGACAAGCTCCAACTGTCCTTTCTTGTGATCCTGACATGGTTGCAGCCTTTGACACATTTGACCTTGCCTTTCTCCTTTAACCCATTTTTACTTTTGCCCAGCTGAGTAGAATTTCAGCCACTCGGTGCTTTGTGCATTTGTTCCTTTGAGGTCCAAAGATTACTTGAATTTGGCTTATCTTTCCATTCATGCATTGCTATCTCCAGTAACCCAAAGGATCAAATCGTCTATTTCCAAAATACATCTTGCTCCTCAGACTACCAACTGAAATTAACAGAATCTGTCTTTGCATCCAAGCTGACAATGCCCATCATTTCTACTAACTCTCTTAATTTCTTCAGTCTCTAAAATCAATCTTCAAGTATTGATTGTCCAGAAATCTCTTCCTTTTCATCATCTTAAATTAATGCCATTGTCACCCATCCCTGACACAGACCCATTTTCCAACTGTCGCACTCCCTGTTAACTCTCTGAAGCTGAACCAAACTCTTAACGAAAATGGAATGAATGTTGGTTTGGATCATTATTAAACCTACATATTGATTGATTCTATCACTGGATTACTTCATTGGTTGCTAAGCCACTTTAACCGTTGCTTCTTGGTCAGTTTTCTCACTCCCTTACCTTCGTTCAATCTGTGTTTCTTTCAATTTACCTTTGTGTCACGTCTTGATTTTTTTTTTTCTTTTAAGAATGTGTTTTCATTATAACATTCCACAGATAAACCTCTTGCAGTGGAGGAGAGCTAGCAGTGAAATATTAATACAGTAGTTCAGTCATGTATTTGTAACATCCCAAATTATGAGAGTAGAAGTTGGAGACTTTGAATCTCCACAGGTTTAGCCTAGTATTATGAAAATGCAAGTAACATTTTGTAAGCCAAGATAGAGCAAACTTTCAGTTTTGTTTGAATATAGAACACATTTAAAATATTTTCAAAAATTATAAGTAGTATGATAGTATTATTAAGCTATGTGTTATTTCTTATCATAATTTTGTATTCTTTGATTTTTAGTATTGATGTAATTATTTCATTTTAGCAACCTCTCCACGAGCTTCATCAGAATTGGAACAGGCCAGACCACAAACCAGTGGGGAGGAAGAACTTCAATTACAGTTGGCTTTAGCCATGAGTCGAGAAGCAGCAGA
This sequence comes from Narcine bancroftii, assembly GCF_036971445.1. NCBI lineage: Eukaryota > Metazoa > Chordata > Chondrichthyes > Torpediniformes > Narcinidae > Narcine > Narcine bancroftii. The sequence goes on from NC_091480.1 coordinate 10,611,905, forward strand.
ACAGGTATACTTCACACAAATTTCACTCATCATTATTGTCAATCAGATCCTGTGTACATTAGATTCATGCTTGTTGATATCTGTTAGGACTGTGTGGCTCAGTGTGACAACACCACCATTTCTAAATTTGCTGACTATACCACATTCATTGGCTCTTTTTTTAAAAAAAGATGATGAGCCAGCATACAAGAGGAAGATTGAAAACTTTGCTGAATGATGCACTACAATAACCCCTCTCTCACTCAATCTCACCAAAACCAAGGAGCTGATTGTTGACCAGGAGGGGAAACCAGAGGTGTTCAATCCAGTGATCATTGGGGAACCAGAGATGGAAAGAGTCAGCAAATTTAAATTCCTGGGAGTCACTATCTCAGAGGACCTTTCCTGGACCCAACATACCAGTGGCATAGTGAGGAAAGCAAGTCAGCGTCTCTGACATCAGAAACCTTGGTAAACTTCTACAAATGATTAGTGGAAAGTGTTCTGACAAGCTGCATCACGGCCTGGTATGTGGGCACCAATACTCTGAGCAGAAAACACTGCAAAAGTTAGTGGACACAGCCCACTACATCACAGGCAAATTCTCTCCTACATCGAGAAAATCGACATGGAACGCTGACGTGGGAGAGCAGCAGCAATCATCAAGGATCCACACCACCCAGAACAAGACTCTTACCACCAGATTCTGGAACAGTTATTACCCCTCCACCATCAGACTCCCAAGCAACAGACTCATTCAGAAACTAATTTAAGGATTCTTTATTTTTCTTATTATTTATATTTGCTGAATATTTATTGCTGTTTTTTTCTTCCTGTATTCCACAGTCAGTTTGTTTACATTTCTCTCTTTTGACACTTGGCTAAATAGTGTACACTTTTTGAGAACAGTTTACATTTATTGATAAATAAAAATTCTGCCTGGCCCAAGGAAAAAGAATCTCAAGATTGTATGTGATACATGTTCTCTGACAATAAAGTTGAACTTTGACATAAAAGGTTTTTACTTTTTAACAGGATATCTTTTGCAAGAAATCTCTGAAGTTCTAGGACATGCATCAGAATCTACCGAAGTGCTTATAAGGATAGTTTTATGTTGATGAATTTAATGTCTCTCTGCTTATTTTATACAAAAATAATGCTAGAGAAATTCTATTTGCAAGAAATTTTGGATTGCTTTTCTTTTGATCAATAAAGTAAGAAAAGTTACTGAGACTAGTTTTCAGATTTAAATAGGTCAGCAAATTTAAATAGGTCATATACATTGAATGGTAGACAATTGAGGAGTGCAGAGCAACAAAGGGATTGAGGAGTGATGGTAAATAGTACCCTCAAGGCTGATACTCAGGTAGATAGAGTGGTGAAGAAGGCATTTGGAATGTTGGCCTTCATAAATCGGAGTATTGAATTCAAGAGTAGGGAGGTTATGATGAAATTGTACAAGGCATTGGTGAGGCCAAATTTGGAGTACTGTGTACAGTTTTGGTCACCAAATTATAGGAAAGATATAAACAAAATAGAGAGAGTGCAGAGAAGGTTCACGAGAATGTTGACAGGATTTCAGGGTCTGAGTTACAGGGAAAGGTTGTGCAGACTGGGGCTTTTTTCTCTGGAGTGTAGAAGATTGAGAGGGGACTTGATCGAGGTGTTTAAGATTTTGAAAGGGACAGACAGAGTAAATGTGGATAGGCTTTTTCAATTAAGAAAGGGGGAGATTCAAACTAGAGGACATGGTTTAAGATTGAAGGGGGAAAATTATAAGGGGAACATGAGGGGAAATTTCTTTACGCAGAGGGTGGTGGGGATGTGGAATGAGCTTCCGGCAGACGTGGTCGAGGCGGGATCATTGGTTACATTTAAGGAAAGACTGGATCGTTACATGGATAGGAGGGGACTAGAGGGATATGGACCGGGCGCTGGTCAGTGGGACTAGGAGGGTGGGGATTTGCTACGGCATGGACTTGTAGGGCCGAACTGGCCTGTTCTGTGCTGTAAGTGGTTATATGTGTGCATAGACGCCATGTGCAATTTTGCCCAAGAAATGGAATATCCTACCTTTACTTTCTCCTTCCTGCCTTCTGTATGCAGTTCTCTCTCTTTCCGATTCTTAATTTCTATTTCAGATCCTTTTGTGTACTCTCTTTAATTCCTGGCTGTTCTACATTCCTACATTTGGTAAGTTTCCCATTGCTATCCAATATGGCAATGGTTTGTAGGAGTCTTGGACTTCAATGGAAAGAAACCCAGCTTCAAAGACAGGCTACTTTCACAGGTCCATTAATGATATCAGATGATAATCATTGGTAAAACTGATGTTTAATTTAAGTATAAGCTTGGTTTGTTAGACATAAAGTGCTCACTTTTTCCTAAATAACAAATCACTGGAAATATCTTGATGCTAAAGATGCTTCACATATTTCGTTCCCTTATTGATATCAATTATTGAAGGCTGAATCATTTTTTCTGGGTACCAGAGACGAGTTAACAGTAGCATGGAAAGCTTCAGGAACAGCACCATTTTTGAATGCATTGCTTTACTTTTCATTGATTTCATTGATCAGTTTGTGGAGCTTTATTTTCTTTTTTTTTAAGAATACAAGTGGTTTTCTTGACAACCAAAACATTTTGTTGTACAAATACTTGGCCCATACATTACCCTTAACCAGAATGTAGTTTTTGTAATGCTGATTGCTGTGCAAGCTCCTAGGAAATGCATTAGAACTTAAGAAATAGCAACAGGAAAAGACTATTTGGCCTTTTAAGCCTCATGTAAATCACAACCGACCTGCTACCTCAAAAGCCAATAACCTCCACCACCTCCATATCCCTGAATCCTTTGATATCCAGGAATCTTATCGATCGCTATCACTCAAAAATTCTCCATGCTGTGTGCAAAGAAATATCTCCTTATTTTAGTACTAAGTAGAGCCAAAGAGTTGTACAGTGCAGAAACAGCCCTTTTGGTCCAACACTTCCATGCTAACCAGGCTTGTCCCATTTGATCCATATGTTTCTAAATCTTTCTAATCCATGTACTGGTCTAAATGTTTTTAATCTATGTAATTGTACCTGCCTCTATCACTTCCTCTAGCAACTTGTTCCGCATACAAAAGTTTACATCCTTCCTCTCACTCCTTAAATCTTTGTCCTCTAATTTTACCCCGAGGAAAAGATGGACTATTCACCTTGTCTAATTCAAGCCCTCTAGTCATGTGAATTTTAACATTGTTAGCATTTCAGTTTAAAATAAAGTGACATAATAGATTTGTGTCATTACAAAACAATGGAATTTAATTATGAAGTTCAGAATTTAATGACGCCACATGTTTGTAACTTGCATTAAAACTTGCTGAACATGGTATCATTATAACTTTCATAAATTTGGAATTTAAAAGAAAAATACAATGGGATCTCAGCAGTGACCAGATTAAAATGGAATCAGGCTTACACTGGACAGGCTTTATTCACCTTCAAATATGTATTTATTAATAACTGAATATATGGGCAGGACAAGATTATTCCGCCTATTTGACAATGTTACATGCACCTCAATTTGGGTAAACTTAATGAGCCTTCTTTGTTTAGACTTTCCACCCCCACTGGGTAGAAATTTTTTTTTTGGGGGGGGGAAAAAAGAGCTAATCTATTGCAAAGGAATTATTCTCGTAAACAATGTTGCCTTGTCATCTATTCCAGGAGGATCGCCTCCGCCGTGGTGATGATCTTAGACTTCAGATGGCCTTGGAGGAGAGTCGCAGAAATTCAGCTGTGTTAGTGGGCAGCACAGCTCCGAAGAAGAAAAAGGTGAGCATAGTACTGTCTACACCTGAGTGTAACACAGAAGCCATTAATGAGCCACTGTGAAGCAATAGGAAATTCAACAGAATGTTATTTACACATAAGGTGGTAAAAATTTGGAATTTTATACCATTAATATGTAACTGAGGAAATTAACGTAAACACCTTGAAAGATAGCGTCCAATCCAGGCAAGAAAGGAGTAGAAGGAATTGTTAAAAATGGTTGGGCACTTCTATGAGTTTGTCTTGAAATTGGTGGGAAAATGTAAAGGTGGCAATGTTGGGTGAAGGAATAGATCCTGGGAAGTTTGGCCTGCAAAAAAAAAAAATTAGAATTCCTCAGGCAAGACTGGTTTGCAATCTTATTTCAATAATTATAATTCCATAGTTAGTGAAGAATGAATACAGATCTTAATTACTTAGCAATTGCAGAACGTAATCTACTTCAGATGTTTCATTGATTTGTTTTTAATCTCATCTAGCAGCTGGGTTAAGGTACTGATTTTCCATAGGGTGCTGGGACACTTTCATATCAATGTATACTTATTAAATTCTTCATATTTGTTATCCTGATAGGAGAGGTGAAAATCAGAAGCTGAAGACCATTTTTTTCTATAGAAAAGAGTACAGTTGACTTTCCATGATTTCCCCCATCCTTCCCAATATGATAAGGCATTTGAAAATTTAGCGTAATGGGTAACGGTGGAAGGTTGTTTTTCGGACTGGAGGGCAACTATTGGGGTGCCACAGGGTTCAGTGCTGAGCCCATTTCTGTTTGTCACGATTAAGACGAAAACTTGATCAGCAAGGATGAAGTGATACTAAAGTGTGAAAAAATAGTTGTTAAAGATTGCAGCAGGATCTAGATCAGGTGGACAGAGGAATGGTTGATGGAATTTAATTCAAAGAACTGTGAGGTGTTGCATTTTTGGAGATGTAACAGAGGTAGGATGAATACAGTGAATGGTAGGGATATGCAAAGTGTTGTAGACCAATGGGATCTAGGAATATAGGTACATAGATCCTTGAAATTGGTGTCACAGATTGGATGGTCAAAAAAAGCTTTCAACAGTTTGGCGTTTATCAGTCAGGATATAGAAGTTGGGAGGTCATGTTACAGTTGAATAAGACATTGGCGAGGTCCCATTTGGTGTACAGGTGCTCCTCTTGCGTGGCTTGACTTGTGATTTTTCAAAGTTACGATGACACGCTGCCTCTATATTTTATGATTAATTTTTTTTCAGTGTCGGTATTCTTTTTGACTTACAAATTTTCCACTTATGATGGGTTTATCGGAACATAACTCTATCGTAAGTAGAGGAGCGCTTGTATTATGTTCAGTTTTGGTTACCATGCTATAGGAATGGTGTTGGAAAGTTGGAGAGGTTGATGTGAAGATTTATGAGGATTTTTAAAAATTTACAACACGATAAAAGCTGATTCCAGACATTAGAACCCATGCCGCCCAAATACCCAATGAATCAACAACATTTTGGAGGATGGGAGAAAACCACTTCGCGAAAACCCGTGCAGACATGGGGAGAACATGCAAACTCCTTACAGGCAGCACTGGATTTAAACATGGGTTACTGACACTGTAATAGCATCGTGCTAACTGCTATGCTCCTGTGCTACCCTATTGCCAGGACTGGGGAGGGAGGGGTCTCCCTGAGCTATAAGAGAGGTTGAACAGGCTAAGGCAGGATGATAAGGGGTAATCTCATAGAGGTAAACAAAATCATGAGAGAATAGATTGGCTGAGTCTTTGGCCCAGAGAAGGGCAATTGCTAACATGAGGATATGGGTTGAAGGTTGGGGGGGGGTGGAGGGAGGGAGAGATTTAACAGGAGCCTGAGGGGTCACTTTTTTTACATAAGATGGGCATATGGAATGGGCTGCCAGTGGAGGTGGTTGAGGCAGGTACTATTGCAATTTTTTGGGAAACATTGGATAAAGCATGAATAGGATAGATTTAGAAGGATGTGGGCCAAACACAAGCAGGAAGGACATTTTGTCGGCAAGTTGGGCCGACAGGCCTGCTTCCAAACTATATAACTCTGCAAATATAATTGCGAGAGATTGTCCTACCCTGTCTTTCAGAGGACTAGAATATGAAAATATCAGCTAATGATCTGATTACCATTCATAAATCAATTGTTTTGGGGGTCTTAAAGGCAAAAGTAAGTAGAATTGTAGAAAAATAACCACATTGGCATTCTTTTATTTTATGTATAATCCTTAATTTGGAATTGTAAAATCTGTAAACTACTTTCAATGATGCTTCAGCCTGATTATACAAGAGAATGGAGATACACAGGAGACTGAAGATGCTAGAATCTGATGCTGAAAACAATCTGCTGAAGGAACTCAGTGGATCAACAACATCAGTGGAAGAAGAAGAAGAGTGATGTTTTGGGACAAAACCGAGAAGAAAAGTCTGTGTGAAGAAGACAGGGTGGCAGTGGTAGGACAGGGGGCCACGTGAGATTTGTGAAGCGTGATAGAGTGAAGTAGTAGACTGGCAAATGCCAGACAAAACAAAACAATGGGGGGGGGGGAGGTAGATTGGTCTTACAGGATGAAGTGGTGATTAACAGACAAAGAAAAGACTGCCAGTGCAGGAATCTGATGAGAAGAGAAGATAACAATATGGTATAAAAAGAGACCAGACAGAATCAAAGTGGTGGTGAGGTGGGAGAAAATGGAAGAATAAGAATCCATTGGGGAAATGAAGGTAACTGCAACCCCATATAATAAGCACACAATTTTCTAATTCCAGATAATAAGTATCTTCTCTCTCTTCTGTATGATGTGCTCTTGCCCTTTCCCCTCCCCTTTAATTGTTAATTGTTCCCCAACCCCCCCCCCCCCCGCACTTCAATTCCATTGGTTCTCTTTATACCACCAATGTCACTTCTAAAATTCCAACACAGGTAGCTTTTGTTTTCTAATCATCCACTCCACCCTGTATGCTCATCTTCATCCACCTTACCCCTTTATTTTTTCTTGGCTCTCTCTCCCTTTGGCATATGCCAGTCTGCTGCCTCTGTCCTTCTCTTGCTGGTTCAGCAATCCCACATGGGCCCTTGTCTTACCCCTCCCATCTTGTCCTCTTTCCATTGGCTTCTCTTCTCCATATCCCAATCCTGATGAAGGGTTTCGCCTGAAATGTCAAGCATCCTTTTTCTCCCATTAATGCTGCCCAGCCTGTGAGTTCCTTCAGCAGACTGTGTTGAATGAGCATCATTTTATTTCCTTGCTCTATTTTTGTCGGCTAACTTTTAACCTTACTAATAACAGGCATCCATGGTCACTCTCACGGATCCTTTGCCTGCTGCAACATCAAATAAAAATGGACTCTGGGAAATATCTGTACGACCTGTTCTAATAGAAAAACCTGACCCCTGGGGAGGAGCAGGTAGCCCAGCAGCTTCTGATCCATGGCAATCACTTGGTAAGTAATACATTAAGTGAAGATGGAATTTGTGTTTGATTGGTGTGCAAACATCACAGTGGTTTATTCGAAAATTGCTTAATGATATAAATTTGCAAAATTAAACTTTAACTCTACTGTATTACTTTGTTCAAATTATTGAGTACAGTAAAAGCCCTGGTAACCGAAATTCAAGCAACCAGTAGCTTCAAGCAAGCGGGGCAGGGTGGTGGGGAGGGGGTGGGGGTGGAAATATTCAAGAAAAATAAAAAAATGGAGAGAGAGAGAGATTTTTAAAAAAATGCAAATTTAAAAGTAAATGTTCTCTGAAGTAGCACAAAAACCCTTGGTGAAGATGGGAGCAAATATTCAGCCAGCAGAGGGCCATGGTCGTTTGAATAAAGTTGTATTTGAATAAAATGGTTGATGCTGTCGCCATTGGGGTGACTCTCTTAAAGGGTCTCCTTATCACTGCTTAGTAAGAGTCGCTCCGGTCTGAGATTTTATCTGAAAACTTGGGGGAGTGGAAGTTAATTATCTATAATGTTATTGTTTTTCTTTCGGACGGCCCCCCCCATTAAGGTGGAGGAACCTGTAGATGCAGTGATACTTAAATATTTTCAAAGAATGTGGTTGAAAATGAAATAAAATTTTTCAGGTTTATATATTCATGCAAATTAAGTTTGTTCAGTGTAAGTACCATATAGCATTTTTGTCTTTTAAACTGTTTATTCTTAATGCAGGTGTATTAGTTAAGCATTGTAAGTCTCAAGCAACTGGAAAGTACACTTATCCATCATCAACCAATCCCCATAGCTGCTAGATACCAGAGGTTTTGCTTTATTTTGGTTTGCATTGTAAAGAAATTGTACGATGTCAGATTAACTACAATTTAATAAATAAAATAGAAACTAATTTCTGAACATTTTACATAAAAATGTTAAATCATTTAGAGTACAGGTTAAAACACGATTAACCCAAATGTAACAAAAGACTACTTGGTGATCAGAATTCATTTTCAAAGCAGTGCATAACCAATTCAGTCTGGAATGTCATATTTGATGACCTACTGTTTACTATTACTGCATATCTTGACATTGGAAATAGATACTCAAGTCCTACTTTTAAGTCATGCTTTGAGTTGCCAGATGGAATGCTAGAAGGCTGGTAACTTATTTCAAATATATGCTTATAATCAAGGGGAGAAAGACTTGAATTGTGCTGAATTATCTTGCTGCAATATACAAACATGCTGGAAAAATTCAGCCCTTACCTGACAAAGGGCCCAGGCCCAAGTGTTGGTTCTCCTTTACTTCCTATAGACCTGCTGCAAGACCTGCTGAGTTTCTCCATCATACTTGAGTATTGCAACATCTGTCGACTTTAACTGAATTATCTTGCTCTCATTTGAATTATGCTTTAAAATAAATGCACTCTTCAGATGACAACATCTTCATCCTTTTTGGTTCCAGATGCAAAACCAACTGCTGCTATTGATCCTTGGGGTGCTTCTGCTTCATCTGCCCCACAAACACTTGCCAAAGGTGTAAATCCATGGACTTCTCAAACCACCTCTGCTGGTGCAACATCTTCAGCTGATCCCTGGGGACCAGATCCTTCAGTTAATTCTATTTCTGGTGAGCATTTTGAAAGGCATAATGTTGGAATCAATTAAAGGTGGTCTTTGTATTTGCCTCACTTCAGTTCCAAAATGCAACTCATGCTGAATTGAGCAGTTTCTATTACCCATTGTATACCAAATTCATTCTGTCCAAAATTATTTATCTCTTCATTAAAACTATATGAAATTAAAACATCAGTCTGATTGTGAAGGGAAAAATTGCTGCATTATATTGCATAGAAAGGTTTTTTTCCACAAAATAATATTCGCTTCCATTTACAGCAGGTCTTCACTTAATGTTGTTGAATTAACATTTTTGGACAATACTACTTTAAGTGACATTAAACAAAACAAATTTTAGGTCACAGTAAAATATTGTGGGTTTTTTTTCTTGTCAATGTTACAACAAAATGATGTTATTCAAGGACTTACTATATATTCTGGTTTTCAAATACAAATTTATTTAAAATTTTAAATTCTTAAATTTTAAATGTAGACATACAGCATGGTAACAGACCCTTTTAGCCCACAGGCCCATGACACCCAATTACACCCCCTACAACCCCTGGAATGTTTTGAAGGGTGAGAGGAAACTGGACCTCCTGGGGAAAACATGGGGAGAATGTACAAACTCCTTGCAGACAGTGTGGGACTTGAACCCTGGCCCTGATCGTTGGAGCTGTAACATTGTTGCTCTAACTGCTACGCTTTCTGTGCCGGTTGTTATTCTAATCTTATGATTCACTGCGTTTTTTTTTCCCTTTCTGTACTTCCTTTCCAATCTTCTTTACAGGGAGTACAGCTTTTGATCCCTTCAGCACATTAAATGGAACAGCAAAGGATGATTTTGCTGATTTTGAGGAGCTTCGAGCTTCATCAAAAAAGCCAGGTAATAAAACGTTCATTTGTTAATTTTATCACCAAATTACTCCTGTTAACTGAATGTTTAATCCTACAAGATTGCTTTATTATGTGAGAGTTCAACTGATGGTATGACATTCAGGAAAACCTGCATCTAATTTGTTATGAAAACAGAAATCGCTGGAAGCTATGGAAAAATAAACCTTTGGTGTTTTCAGACATTTTCTTTCCCTTTTTAATCAAATTTTAGAAATTTGTTGTGTTTTTTTCAATTTAAACATTTTGCTCTCTTAGTAAACACTAAACATGTACCACAGATTACAGTTGATCAGAATACCCTGCATTTGGTATTAATCACTGTTCAAACTCCCGGGGTATGTATAAGTTTGCAAAAACATAGTAAACAGGAGCAGGAAAGGCCGCTTGAACCTTTAAGCTAAGTCCAAATCATGGCTAATCTCCCCTCACATTATTTTCCTGCACAATCCCACTATTGCATAATTCCCTTAATATCCAGAGGTTTTATTAATTTCCAATTTTAATGAGATCAATGACTGAGCCTGCAAACCCACTGGGATAGAGAATTCACCACACTACGTAATGTTCCCTCATCTAAGTCCTATTAGATCTTTGCTTTTTCTAAAACTAACTCCTGGTTCTATACACTGTTTGAAAGAAACATGCAAACCATAGAACCTTGTAATTTTTAAAAATGTTTCAATGATGGCTTTTTCTAAACATTAAAGAATATAGTGTAAACTTTTTACAGCAAATGTGCCAACCCTAACCCCTTCTACTGAACTTTCACCCTACTTCCCATATGGTAAATATATACTATTTATTTAAGGATATTAAAACTGTACACAATATTCCAGTTACATTCACACCAAAGCCAATATAATTGTAGTAATACTTTTTCTATACTTCACAATGCATAATCTTTAGTAATAAACAGGCACTCTGATGTTTTGTGCACCAAATTTGATAACATGCACATTTTACTAGGCACATTAAGTAGACTATATCTCCTTGAAACACACCAAGGAGACAAAGATATATTGCTGTTGTTTGGGGCCTGAGCTCGTCTTCAAGGAATAAGCAGAGTGAACCAGAAGCAGGAAATCTTAGAAGGTCTCAGAATTCAAGGGTGGCGCTGTTGTGGTCTGGCACCCTGACCTCAATCTGGCCAAAGCTAGGTGACAACACTCAGACACCTTTTATTTCCTCCTCCAACAGGACTCCACCAAAATTCATCAAACCACTGTATCACGCACCATTTTTGAGCTCATCACTTCCGCTCACCTCCCTGGCACAGCCTCCAACTTTATTGTTTTCCAACCCTGCACCAAATGTTTCTACCTCCTACCAAACATCAACAAACCCAATTGTCCCAGCATACCCATCATGTCCGTGTGCTCTTGCCCCACCAGATTAGTCTCCAGTTACCTCATTTTTGTTTTATACCCCTTGGTCCAGCCCATCCCCATCTACACCCAGAACACTTCACACGCTCTCCATCACCTCCCTGAACTTGATCGCATCATGTTTACTAGGATATCCAATCCATCCCTCATACTGAAGGCCTCAAAGCCCTTTGATTCTTTCTGGACAATAGACCCAACAAGTCCCCCTCCACCACCACCCTCTTCGGGCTGCAGAACTTGTCCTTGCCTCCAATAATTTCTCATTTGACTCATCCCACTTTCTCCAGATTAAAGGGGTAGGCATGGATCCCGCTGTGCCTGCCTTTTGTTGGCTAAGTGGAGCAATCCATACTTCGTCTTTACAGGCAAGGCCCCTCAACTGTTCCTCTGCTAATCGATGACTACTTTAATGGTGCCTCATACACCCTTGACACCACACTAGTTGACCATCCACTTTGCTGCCAACTTCCACCCAACCTCAAATTTACTTGGTCCATTTCTAGCAACATTCTCCTTTTCCTCGTTCTTTCTGTCTCCTTCTCAGGAGACAAACTTTCACCAGACCCACCAACTCCCATGGCTACCTTGACTACACCTCTGCCCAGCCTGTCCCCTATAAAGATTCCATTCCATTTTCTCAATGTCTCCGTCGCATCAGCAGCCAAGATGAGGATATCTATGCCAGATTATCAGAGGTGTCCTCCTTTATTCAAACAATGTGGCTTTCCCTCTACCACCATCAACTTGGCACTTACCTGCATATCCTCCATTACCCACCCATCTGCCCTGGCCCCCTCACACAAGAACAAGATTTTATCACCCCACCAGCCTCCACATTCAACACATCCTCCTCCACCATTTCCCCCAACTACTACATGACCCCACCAATAGACCACCACATATTCCCCTCTTTGCTTTCCACAGGGACTGCTCCCTACCTCCCTTGTCCCCTTCTTCCTCCCAACCAATCATCCCCTTGGGACCTACCCCTGTGACCGCAGAAGATGCTCCACTTGCGCCACACCTCTTCCCTCAGCACCATTCTGAGTTCCAAATGGTCCTTCCAAGAGGAGCAACATTTCGCTTGTGAATCTGCCAGAAGTCAGCTTCAGCGTCCTGTGCTCCTTTTGTGGTCTCCTTTATATTGGAGAGTCTGAACGTAGAATAGGAGATTGCTTCGCTTCGTTGAGCATATCAAGTCCACTGCAATAGTGGATCTCCCAGTGGCCACCCATTTCAATTCCCCATCCCATTTCAATTCCCCATCTCATTTCAATTCCCCATCCCATTTCAATTCCCCATCCCATTTCAATTCCCCATCCCATTTCAATTCCCCATCCCATTTCAATTCCCCATCCCATTTCAATTCCCCATCCCATTTCAATTCCCCATCCCATTTCAATTCCCCATCCCATTTCAATTCCCCATCTTATTTCAATTCCCCATCCCATTTCAATTCCCCATCCCATTTCAATTCCCCATCCCATTTCAATTCCCCATCCCATTTCAATTCCCCATCCCATTTCAATTCCCCATCCCATTTCAATTCCCCATCCCATTTCAATTCCCCATCCCATTTCAATTCCCCATCCCATTTCAATTCCCCATCCCATTTCAATTCCCCATCCCATTTCAATTCCCCATCCCATTTCAATTCCCCATCCCATTTCAATTCCCCATCCCATTTCAATTCCCCATCCCATTTCAATTCCCCATCCCATTTCCTTACTGACATGCCTGTTCATGGAATCTGAGTAAATTCACTAATTTGATCTAATGGGATGATTTGTATTAACAATAGGATAATGCAAATGTTGTCACTTGTAAAGTAATCACAATAGTTTGAATACTAGAGCTCTACTGTGATAATGACTGGATGATTTGATAATGTTGAATAAGTGTTTTTAGAAAGTTGGACCCCTGTTCCTCATTTATATTGAACTTTGTTGGCATATTATAAGATGCCAATAATGGAAGATTGGGATAGAAAATTAAACAGACAGGCAGTTTGAAGCTCAGCCTCTCCCTTGTAAACCATAGAATGCTACAGGACAGAAAACAGGCCTTCTAATCTGTGCCGGCCATTGACGCTCCACACGTAGTTGATCACTGATCCTCTTGTGGACTGAACATAAGTATTCTGCATAGCATTCACCCAATTTGCATTGGGTTTTCATATTCTATTGTAACCACAGTGAGTACCATATGCAGTTTATTGAATAGGAAGTAATACAAAAAAAGTCACTGCTTAGTCTGGAAGGAATATTTGGTTCCTTGAACTGTGGGAAAGAGAAGGTAAAAAGATGGGTGTGGAATAATTTCCACAGGGAGGTGTGTGAAAGGGGATATTGGTGGAAGTGGAGGAGTGGAGCAGGATTTGCAAAAGAAATAATTCATCCAGAATGTTTAAAAGGGAACATAAAATGTGCCTGATGGTGGCATTGTGTGGAAATGTTGTAAATTATAAAGGATGATTAATAAGATTGGGAGCTGATGGGATAGAAGGCCAAGATATGGGGGCCCCTATTCTTGTTTTGGGTAGGTGGATAGAAATATGTAGATATGCAAGAAATAGAAACAGTGGTTTATTTAACCAGTGGGTATTATTAGTATTTGGTAACTATTTCTTGAATTATCTAAAAAAAAAATTGATCAAATTTTGCTCCAGGTGAGATTGATGTGTTGGGAGGAAGTGCTTCAGTTAGCCCAGATCTCCTTGACAGTCAACTCGGTTCAGCACCAGTGAAACAGACTACAGCTCGGAAAACACCCGAATCCTTTCTGGGCCCTAATGCAGCTTTAGTGAATCTGGATTCTCTGGTGTCCAAGCCTATTCAGCCTTCCAATGTATCTAATCCTTTTCTGGCTTCAGGTATGAATTTCAGATGTTTCTCTTTGAAATTGAGCTCATCTCTGCATTGCATTTAAAAGTACAATCATTTGATTTTTGTAAGAATGTTGTGATCAAATTTGCTATGGCAGGACTTGCAACTAGTTTTCTTTCTAAAAGATGAAATTCATTGAATATATGTTACAAGGTAGATTGGGGTTTTAATACCAGCATTCCACCATATTCCAGGCTGATTCTAAAACTAATCTAAGTGGTGACTTTCCCCAGGTCCATCGTGGATTTACAGTAGTTACTTGTATTTTCCTCAAGATAATTATATTAAGAAATAATGGCTCAAATTTGTATGGAAATGTTGGCAGTGCCTTGTATAACTGCAAACATTTTCTTCTTCAACTCTGCAACTTCAGGATTTCTGCTCAAAATGCCAAGTCCTAAGTTTTGGATAGTAGTTTCACCAATTGCAGTCTGATTCCACATATATTGACGTCCACACTAGTTCTCTACCATGTGTTGGAGAATCCACTTGAACAACTCCTGCCTCGTGTTTGAATGCCAGAGTGTTTGACAGTGGGGTATAGCTTAACCAGCTGTCATTTTTCATCTGTTTTATGGGTAAGGCTTATTCTGACCCTCCATGTGGTGACATTTATGTCATGGAAGGCCCTGTCGCTGCAGAGGGCTCATTGCGATTGATGGAGCTGGCTTCTCTCTACAAGTTCCCACTTGGGGAACTGCATAATGTAAGTCTGAACTTTATTCATCAGTCAGCAGCAAGGCTGTAAATGCTGGGCCATTGTTAATTAACTAAGATGGATTAATCTGATATATTTGGTTTAAAGCAGTTTAGGAAATTAGTTCTAGCATTTTAGTAAATTTGTAGTTACTGTGGTTTTCAACTCAGTTGAATTGTACTGGTATGGAACCGGTAACACAAGAAATATGAAGGAGATATAATGAGAAAGAAATAGCTTTCTGCAGCTTTCGTTCCCCAACTAATTTGTATACATTACACACTGCCACTCTTCTTTCTTTATATTGTGACTCATAGGAAAGGAATCTTTTTATTTATTGATGCATTTGTAAGGTCAGTCTTTTCTATTTTTCATCTAGAACTGAGTAGCTTGCAGGGGTATTTTGAGAGTGTTTTGGAAGCCATTCCATTGATTGCTTGCTTTGTTATTTCAAAACATTATTTGAGAGTTGGTTATAATCCCTGAATGGTATTATCCCAAGTAGCTCTTACAACAAAGCTGATGTGTCACCATTACTAATTTTATAGTCCAGATTTATTTAATCTAAATGATTCCTTCAGATTCCAGGTTTAATATTATTATTATTGTCTATACATTATCCCAGTTTATAAAAAAATTTCAACATGTTCATGAAAATTAAATAGCAATTAGCTCCATTGCATGTGTTCTTGGCCCTGCTAACATGTGAAAGACCTATAAATCATAATTTCAGGGAAGCAGCTGAGGTGAGTGTGCTTTAAAAAGAGAGCAGAGAAGGGAGTTGGGACATTTTGAACATGGGGCCATTAACGTAGGAGGGAATGACGAGGAGAGCAGTGAGTGCAGGGAAGTTTCTGAGGTGAGTGCTTTAAAAAGAGCGCAGAGGGCAACTGAGGGGTTAAACAGAGTGCTCATTTGTGGGAGTTTAATTGTCAGAGATAGTTAAGAAGCCCTATGGGAATCCTGTGATGATTAATAAGGGGATTGAATTCAGGAGTAGAGAAGTCATGTTCCAACTCTAGAAATCTCTGGTAAGACCACAATTAAAGTATTGTGTTCAGTTCTGGTCACCTCATTATAGAAATAATGTGGAAGCAATGGAGAGGGGGGTGCAGAGGAGATTTATTAGGTTGTTGCCTATATTGGGGAAACAAGTCTTATGAGACAAGGTGAGCAGAGCTGGGACTTTTCTCTTTGCAGTGTAGAAAGATAAGCAGAGACTTGATAAAGGGCGACAAGATTATGCGAGACATAGGTAGGGTGGACAACCAGCACCTGTTTCCCAGGGCAGGGTCAGCCTGAGGGCGTACAAAGTTAAAGGAGGGAAGTTTAGGAGAGACATTAGGGGTAAGTTTTTTTTAAACTCAGTTGTGAGTGCTTGGAATGCCTTGCTGGGGATGGTGGTGGAGGCTGAAGCTTTGGGAGAATTTAAGAAATTCTTAGACACACAAAGATGAAAGAAAAATAGAGGGTTATGGGATTGGGGGGGGGTTTAATACTTTTTTTTAAGGATTGGCACAATATCGAGGGCCGAAGGCGCTGCATTGTCCTATGTTTTAATTTACCAAGTATCTTCTATTTAACTGATTGAATTAATTATATTTCCACTCTTGGGATAGTTATCAATGTCCCACTAATTTACAGTTCAAAGGATTATTAATATTGATTCTGCATCATATTGTAATGTAGTAGACATATGCCATTATTACTGCACCCTTGTTTCCATTTCAGCTGAAGTATCTATTTTTCTTTTTGCCACTGCTGTTCAAACATCTTTTGAGGCTTCTCAACTTTTAAGCATTTCATGTTGTTCTTTCTCTACTTTCAGTTGGACTGTTTACTAGTTTGAAGTCTGTCTCAGGGAATGTGACGATTCTTAGATGTTCTTTGAAATGCCAAACCAGGCAATCAAGATTCAATTTATTGCATTTACTCCATCAATATGGTTGACTATCAAAACATGTTCCAAAATGTCCTGGCTAGCTTCTCAGTTTAAGGCACGATACTGTAAATAATTGTTTTACAAATGGTGCCTTTAACCCACAAACAAGAAGAACCACGTTACAAAAAAAGAGCGTGTGATGTATGCAGATATGTCCTGTGTTTTTTCTTGGTCCAACATTGTTTTAAATGGCTACTGTTTTTAAAAATGTAACCAAAGTGTTTATTTTCTTGTGATTATTATTTTACCTGCACTTTTTTATGATGTTCCACTCACGAACAGCACCACGGGTGATGTTCCACTCACGAACAGCACCACGGGTGATGTTCCACTCACGAACAGCACCACGGGTGATGTTCCACTCACGAACAGCACCACGGGTGATGTTCCACTCACGAACAGCACCACGGGTGATGTTCCACTCACGAACAGCACCACGGGTGATGTTCCACTCACGAACAGCACCACGGGTGATGTTCCACTCACGAACAGCACCACGGGTGATGTTCCACTCACGAACAGCACCACGGGTGATGTTCCACTCACGAACAGCACCACGGGTGATGTTCCACTCACGAACAGCACCACGGGTGATGTTCCACTCACGAACAGCACCACGGGTGATGTTCCACTCACGAACAGCACCACGGGTGATGTTCCACTCACGAACAGCACCACGGGTGATGTTCCACACACGAACAGCACCACGGGTGATGTTCCACTCACGAACAGCACCACGGGTGATGTTCCACTCACGAACAGCACCACGGGTGATGTTCCACTCACGAACAGCACCACGGGTGATGTTCCACTCACGAACAGCACCACGGGTGATGTTCCACTCACGAACAGCACCACGGGTGATGTTCCACTCACGAACAGCACCACGGGTGATGTTCCACTCACGAACAGCACCACGGGTGATGTTCCACTCACGAACAGCACCACGGGTGATGTTCCACTCACGAACAGCACCACGGGTGATGTTCCACTCACGAACAGCACCACGGGTGATGTTCCACTCACGAACAGCACCACGGGTGATGTTCCACTCACGAACAGCACCACGGGTGATGTTCCACTCACGAACAGCACCACGGGTGATGTTCCACTCACGAACAGCACCACGGGTGATGTTCCACTCACGAACAGCACCACGGGTGATGTTCCACTCACGAACAGCACCACGGGTGATGTTCCACTCACGAACACCATTACAGGGGCACACAGAAAGTATCACTGCTCTTCAAATCAAGTCGAGGGATATTCTTTATCTCCTTACAGTGCCTTAATGAAAAGATGACTCCACTCTATCAGTAGCGCACGCAACGGCCGAGATTCTAGTTTGCCACAGGCTTTTTGTTTCCTTCATCAATCAATTTGCATTTAATGAGTTTTGCAATAAGTTCAGGAAATTTATTACTATCATTTTGAAAAGTTGCAGCAGCGTATAAAGAAAAATTGTGATCCCATCAGTGACTATATGTGTCTTGCAAGTTTTTTTGGACTGAATCTCATCAGAATAAGTCTGCTAAAGTACGTGAAGATTTTTAAAAAATCACTGGCTCATTTCATTGTATGCAAATAGGAGACTGTTCAGTTAGCTTGAAGTCTCCTAATTTGCTAAAGCAATTTGGTGTCAGGATTGCTTGCTTAGATTTTGTAGCTTCTGAATTGGATAAAAGCTACCTTTTAATACAGATTTTGTATAACTGGACTGGATAACACATTGTTCTTCGAATTTGCATGATGAATGGATCAGAACTTGGTACTTAATATATTGATTACTTGAGCTTATGCAAATAGAAATAAAGGAAATCTTCAGTTCTTGGTGTTCATTTTGATTTGGCACAAGTAAAAATTGTTCACTTTCAAAAATTTAGGTTGTGATATATTTTGTTTTCAAACTTGTTATTTTATTTGTGTCAATTGTAATGAAGCACTTTTTTGTCCTTTGTAGGTTCCACTCCAGTCCAGACCACCCAGATAAATCCTTTTCAAATTAACCAACCACAACCTCCGACGCTGAACCAAATGAGAGCAAGTCCTTTGATGACCCCAGGACAGTTGACGTTTGGTACCACGTCTGCAGTTAATATGGAACCTATGTCCCACACCTCCATGTCAGCACCCGTGGCAGTAGGCATGGCTCCATTGCCATTGATTGATAGGGTGGGTACAGGAATGAACATTACTGGAAGACTACTCCAGCCACTTGTATCAACCGGTATTCCTCCACCTACACCCCAGACTTCTACAACTAATCCTTTCTTATTATAAAAAAATAACAGAGGGAGATGTCCTCATTAGAGTGAAATGCTAGATGGGAGGGTGGTTAGTTGAGTTAAATGTATTCTACACCACATTTATGGGAGCGATGAGGAAATCCCATAACACAGTAGGTTTGGATGTGTTCTGTGGGTTTTTAAGAAATATATACTAACAGTGGTTAAATTTCACTTTTTTCTGAAGAAGCTATTTTGCTGCCTTTGGAGGTATTGTTTGGTGACTGAACATTTAGTTGAACACTAGTAAAATGAATCTCATTTTCATACCACCTGAATCCTCCAGTCCTTAAGTGCACATTACACTTTGTCCAAGGGTAACATAGTCTTATGTGCAGTATATTCAGTTTTTTGCATATTTCTCATGTCACCTATTATTTTTAATATTTAATAGGCCATTGACTGTTTTCATCAATTGGTACTTGGCTTTCTAATAAAAAAATCTCATCTGAAACTGAAGTACTGTATATACCATTGTATAGAACAATCCAAAACCTTAAAATCATGTCATTCTATATAAAGGGTCTAAAATACTTACCTTGATGAAGCTGCCATCTCCAAAGCAATCTCACGCATGCCATTTTAGTTGTTTGTGAAGTCTCAGCGCTCCTCCACAGGGCCTGATTCAACTGCTATCGACCCTGTACAGGCTTTAAATGGCCTGTTACAGGAGTCATCAGTGGTTTATTTTAAAAATTTAAACCTTTAAATTATAACTTGTGACTAAGATACAGGTATACCCCACTTTACGAAACTAGAGCATTCCTACAGAACCTTTCGTAAACCAAAATGGCATAAAAACTGTGGGAAAATTTTTTACAGCATTTGCAGGCCCAAATAATAACCCACCAAATCATACTTAAAACCTAAAATAACACTAACAGATAGTAAAAGCAGGAATATTCTAATAAATAGGCAGCCTGTATAAATAAGAAGTAACATGTACAGTGTAGTTTCATTTACTAGAATCGGGAAGATGGTGAGCTTTGAATGCCCCGTCAGCTGCCTGCCAGCCACTTTTCATAAAAGTGAACACAGGTTTTCTTCATAAAAGTGAATTTGTGTAAAACGAGTATTTGTAAAGTGGAGTATACCTGTTTTGTGATTTGCTTTTAACAGCATCAACTGGTCAGATTTGGGATCGTCTTATACAAAGTGTATCGCTCAAAACCAACATTTTAGGTGGAAAATCGGGTCGTCCTATACAACGGCATATACAGTATCCCAAATGGGAACAACTATAAAATCCAGATTTCATGACTAACAATTCTTCCAACATGTTCATAGCAGTAAGGATTTTTGATTTGTGCTTGTTTGAAATAGGCTGCTACAAAGTTGCTTTTTAAATTGGACTGTTGCATGCATCTCTAATAGCTTTTTGAAATAACATTCTAGGCTCTGGATGTAGTTATAACAGATGATCTTGGCTGTTGTTCAGTATTAGACATAGTTCAGCACTGAGAAGAATGAAGCTCCCTGAAGAGTTGTATTAAATAAAAAATAAATGCAGTGATCAGGGACAAACTTATTCACAAGCTTCAGTAACTTGAAAGAGGATTGTTTTTGTATAGGAGAAAAGCATTGTGCACCAGTCTGTTACTAAAATTTGCTACTTACTGGCTATTCTCCAGATAAAAACACATTGAGGTGAGAGGTTGTGGTATTCATCTATTAGTGCAGTAAATACAGAGTATAAAGGAAAATTGGTGTAATCTGTGTAAGTTTGATTCTTGGTGCATTTTTTCTTTTTTTTCTTTTAGATTTTACTAAGTCAAGCAAACATTAAGCTGCTTTAGACTCTACATTGGTATATGCAGTTAATCCTGTACATTTTGCACAGCTTTCTTTAATAGATACATCTTCATGTAAAGTTCAAGTAGCCAATTTGTAAGTCTAATTTGCAACCATATTGTAGTTTACAAAAGTTTTGTTATTTTTGTCGAGGGATTTTGGTAAGATTTTGCAAGCGTGTTTTTTTAAAAATCTAATTTAAAGCATTATGTTGACAGGTGCCATAATGTGCAATCCAAACTGTATCTGCTTTGTTGTTGAAAGAAAGAATAAGCTCTGTATTTTAGAAAGAGAAAAGGGAATCCTGCAATTGAGAGTGCACTTGTTTTATTGTGTTCATATGTGTCATGTTGATTCAACACTAAGTGCATAGCAAGTTAAGTTGTGTTATTGAAAATAGATTTTCATTGTGAATGAATTACTTAAGAGTGAATTGCTATGCTTGGAAGGTAGATAGTAGCCCCACAGTTTTATTTTAATAACTTATGGAAAAACCATGATGCTTTGCTTTTAACCAATGAGACATTTTTTTGGTTTTTTTGGAGTGCGTGTTTTGCAGTTTCATGTTTTTTTTTCCCCTGTAGCTAAGACATTAGTTTTGGAGGCATGACCAACTGCAAGTTGGTAGTTCTTTTAAAGGGCAAGTTGAAGGCTTGCATTTGTTCTCCTTCCACAAGTTAATTTGCCTTTATCAAACAATAACTTGGATTTCTATATCAATCATTAAATAGTTAGAATATTGAATGATTTTGATGGTGAACAATCTGGCATTATAACAATAATTATCAGTATTTACTCACTGTAAGTATCAGTTGCCTGGCACTTCCAGATTTCATTTATCATTTGACATGCATATACTATATTTCATACCCATGTTTGATGACTGTTATGAACCTTATTCTGCTCAATCAACACTAAAAACTGTCCTTCGTGCTTGAGCGAAGGATTGAGTTTTAGCTGATAGCATTTGGCTTCGATGCTCTAAAAAGGAAATATCTACAATAATTTTAAATGAGTGTGGAATAATTGTTCATGTGTCCAAGTAGCAAACAGTTATGGTGATATGCACCTTATTTTAAAAAGTCATAATTAGCAATGCAAATATGACATCGATCTCAGAATTTTTCAAATTTCTGAAACCGAAAATTCTGTGGCTCTTAAGATTGACACATTAGTATATGCATTTTTATATCCAGAAAGTGGTCATCTATATATCAAAATATGGAAATGCCACAATAAAATTTATGCTGTTGATTTGAAATGTGACCCTGTTTGACCTTGTACACACACACACACTATAGATTTAGTTCTTCAGCGGGTTCGTGTGAGAATCTGCATGGTTAGAGTGTTGCCACGACTTGTATAGTCTTGCGTTGAATCACTAAAATGTATACAAAGCTTCTGGTAAGATTTGTATTGATGGTTTTCGTGTACTGTAAAATCTCTTTGCTGTCATTCTGTTAATAACTTTGCATCAGTGTCAATCTGTGGTAGACTACCATCTGTACTTGTGTGTGGTAACTGTGTGCTCGTTCTACTAAGTCTTAATGTAGAACTTTAAATGCCTGTCTTTTTAAAAAATCCTAATCACATCCAAATTAAGCCAGTCAAGGAACTGCAAAATCAATACATGACTTTTCAAATGAAAAAGAACATGACTTACTTTCTAGAAGATGGAAGTTGACACTTTGCACACATATGGCTATTTTTGTTTACTCCTGCGAGACCCAGATGGTACTTTGTACAGCAGAGCTAGTTGTTACCTGTGTTACTTTAACTGAATTTATTCTTTATCCTTTATGATTGATGAGGGGTAAATTTATGTTCCAGTAGGTTTGATGCACACCTTGAGTGATTTGCCTGAAACCCAATTTCTCACTAAGCTTAGTTGAATTATCTCTTTAAAAATAATGTCAAAGATCTTGGCTAGTTTAAGGCTTTTTTTCATGACCGGGGTGAGGAATTGCCGACTAACCCACAAATGCTGAAGTATACTTCTATAAATGGGTATTTTGTCCTCTTAGATCTGTTATTTACATTCACTGGTATTTATTGTTATCTGAAGGAAGAATTTACATATTTACCCCTATGTGGGCTATCAATTGTTGTGCCATGTCTTGGGAGAGATTGTCACAAAATTCCAGGAGCTGGGTCAGATCACAGAATAATACAGCACACATTGGCCTTAAACCAAACTGATAGTGGGTGCGGTGAGCATGCCAAATTAAACGAAATCTTTTCTGTACATAATCCTTCTCTCCCCCACCCAACCCCTGCATGTTATGTATTCACTTCAAAGCCTTTTAAATGCCACAATTGTGTCTGCTTCCACCTTTAAACAAAATTGTTCCTTAAAGACTGTTGGAGGTGACTGAGGATGGGGGAAACTGTGGTACATCAAACTACAGTCGGACTTAGCTATTTCGGTTCCCAAGACCTATTTTGCTAAATATGCCATTATAGCTTGTTCTGAAAAAAATCTGCCTCGAGTTTTCATTTTGCGTGCACATCTAAACGAGATCAGTATATCTTATTTGTGTAATTGTTTTCATTCAACAACATCCATAAAGATATTGTGTTGGCCTCTGAGATAAAGCATGTTTTATCTAACAAATTAGTGGCGGCACACAATAGGTGCTTACACCAGCTCAGAAAAGATGGGAACTTGGGGGAATGTGAGCCTCTATCCCAATGAGTACACATTGTTTCCTTATATTGGGTCTCCAAGTTATGTCTTACTATCATTCGGAGAGCGAGCATTTGGCTTCCATCAGTTGGGCTCTCTTGTGACCCTCCCGAGCACATGAGAAACAGCAGAGATGTCTTTGATCGAGGTCTATCTGTTTAGCCCTAGATAACGTGAAATCCCAAATGTAAGTGAATTCATTAAATCTTATCTGTTTGGAACAAATACACTGAATTTAAAAAAAAAAGGTTTTGTTTTACCACACCTTTCCAAAATCGTGTGGCCCATGTGTTCTGTTACTTAGTTTCAGTCTGCTGTGTTTTACATTCTTGGATGGCATCAGCACTTAGGTTTTGTGGATATTGTGATACAGGTTTGACTCTGTTCATCAGAAATAATAGTTAGCTTGGAGCTGATGTATTATACTGGAGACAATATAGCCGAAATATGATTGAGATTGGCTGATTTGGACTGACCTCAATTTCTTTTCATTGTCGTGAGAAGCACCAGTATTGTGCTGAGAGAAAGAAGTTATCTGAATTTAATTTTAACTCCCACTATAAGACCTTTTTGATTTTCTGGTTATTTGGGTTGCATATGGTTAGGCAGAGGATCACTGTATTTAAAGAACGAGGACTACTGCACAGAATGGTGAGTAATCAATCTTTTTCTGTTCATCCACCAAACATATTCATGATGCTGGGTACAGGCTGCTTGATATGTTATTGTTTTCAACTGTCATTACTGTATTATATACCTTAGCTTTTGTATTATTGTAACATATGTTCAGTATCTTTTATATTTATGTAATGATTTTGTAGCAAATCACAATCATTGTTTATGGCATTTAAACAACAGCAAAGATCACAGCCTGATGCTTTAAAAAAAATTAAATTGTTGGTATCCATTACTGTAGTTTTTAGTTTATTCTACTATTGCAATAACTATATTTCTAATTTCCATAAACTTGTTCTCTATTGTTTGCATAACAGTTATACATATATGAACATATAGTATTGACACCTGGAGCTTTAAGTATGATGTGCTTGGCACAATTGGCTATTTGAGTAGTTTTCAACCTTTTTTGTTCTAAGGCCCACTTGGCTTACTACTGTCAAAGGCAACTCTGTAAGAAGCAAATGTTTATGTAAATTAAAGTATTTTATTTAACATTTTTAAAGACCCATATAGAAACATGCTGCGAGTCTTAAAAAATGTTAGATTATCAAATTTGAAGTATTTCATTTATCTCCTGTTTTGGCTCACTGATTGAGAACCATTGAACTAACAACAGTAATGGTAATTGTTTGTGATGCATTTTGATACATCCCATGAATGCACAGATTCTGTACAAATGCAAGTCATTCTATCTCTAGTATTGCATAGAATGAATGGATCTATGTGGACATTGTCAGATACTGATTGGCAAAAATGTTAACCAAGATCTAAGAAAATGTTTTACAATCTTAATTCTCTCACTAGAAGATGAAAAAAACAAGGTGAGTAATCTTTTTTTCTTGGCCTGGACATCCTCCAACCAGAGAAATCTTTTCCTTTCAGACTATCGGCCAGGTTAGGAAATTTAGTTGAAGAATATGCTTGCCCGATGCATACCACAGGTGCCATTTCTGTAATTACTGCATAATTTACTCATGATGGTAAGGTGGGGAAAACAGACATTGCTTTAAATAAAAGATGTGCCTCAATTGGTCATGTGATCAATTTGCTTTAGAAAAAGAACAGAAGAGAGCTGCTCAAAGATGAGATGTTGAACAAGCTGCTTTGTCATTTCTTGGTAGGTTTGATAACTGGAGAAATTGTTCAGTTTTGTTAACCCAAGGAGTCAGATGCAAGGTGTTGGCAAAATGATGGCATATTGCTATAGTAAGTAGTGATATGGAATGGGTATAGAAGCAATAATAGCATTCATCTGAAATACCGATAGGGTAAAAAAAATATCCATTGTCTAAGGGAGATTATGATAATACCATACCCTGTTGCTTGGGAACAAAGCTGGAAGATTGACCAAAGGGGCAGCATACTCACTATGGAATTAATAGCCAATTTATGTGAATTACAGAGCTGAATGAATTAGATTGAGAGAAACAGTTATCAGCAAAATTGAAAACAAATTCTCAAGGTTTAATTATCTTTAGATTTGGGTTCTATTCTTTTATCTAATTTAATTTATAAAAGCATAAAATTAAAATAAATTAATGACACCCATCAAATTTCTAATAATAACCAGATTTGAAAATAAATCCCTTTAAACTAACTTTGAACTCTTTTTAAATGAGTGGACTCTAATCTTGATGAAGTAACTCCCAATCTATGACTAAAGATTTGAATGTGATGAATTGCGAGATGGCTTCAATTAAAAAAGAGACATACATGTAAGTTACTTGGAGGAATCTTTTTTTGATTCATAGTTCCAAAACCATTCAGCACTTGGTTATTCTTGATTCGACACCTACAAAACTTTGTGCCTCCCAACATAGATGAAAAGTGTTTTCATTCACTTACTCAATCTTTTTTCTTTTCCCAAGAAGTTGCAAAATAGTCTAGACCAGGATACGAATAAATTTCCTTCTGATCATGTTGCTTATCTTCCTGTTTTCTCAATAGTCAAGAGTAATTGAGGAAATGATTCCATTAGGTCAAATTTATTATCTTCATTAAATTAATAGACATTCATGGACAGAGAGATCATGGTTTAGCTAATATGTATAGAAAAAGTAAAATTCTTACTGCATTTTGACAAATAGTATTAAAATTAACAGTACTATTTTTACTGATGAGGTTAATGACTTATTTCAGACAATGTTAGAGGAAATGGCATCAAAATGACTAGTAAATGCATCTTAGCTTTGATCATCCTGATTTAATTCTTCAGTAAAGTCTTAAATATTACGGTGAGATGGGATTTTTAAATTTAGACCTATGCATGGTAACAGATCATATTGGTCTGTGCTGCCCAATACATTTCAAATGGTGGGAGGAAACTGGCATGCCCAGGAAAAAGTGTTGCACTAACTGCTACACCAACTATCTGCTCATTACATTAGACAAGTGTAATATGTACAGACAAATTAAAAATAAAGGCATGGGTTTGAAACATTTCAGATTAGCATCGAGTGCTTTTCCAAGTTGTCTGGAAGATAGTGTCAGTATAAAGGAACCCAACCAGAAATGTTGACTATTTATATCCATGGATATTGTCTGCAGTTTCTTTGTTCATTCAATTTCACGATTTAAGCTTTCTGTCCAAGAGTAAACAATTTCTGATCTTAAGTGCATTTATGCCCTACTTGTACAAATCAAAAATAATTTAAACACAAGTCTGTGTCCTTCTGTAGTGACCTTTTTAAAAAATGTCATTTTTAGTAAAGACATAATGAAATTCAACAGCTAAAAATACTCAACTATCAGTAAAGTGTGACAAGGTAACATTTCAGGTTGATTCCTTTTGAATTAAACAGGGAATATGTTTAAGATAAACAAGTTTCTCATGAAAATGATCCCCAGTTCTGAAAGAACGCAGACCCAAAATACTAAATGATTTTTGTCTATTAATGCTGTCCAATTAGAAATTTAGTATTTGGTTCATTTTATCTGCAGGCTGTTTATTCCAGTTACCCATCAGTCATTCCAAGAGTCTGATTGTTAGCAGGCATTGTGTCATATCCCAGTTTCTTCAAATCCTTGGTGACAATGTTAAAGGAGATGGTAACAAATCCTTGCGACAGAACCCTTGTAACTAAAAATGCAAAAGAAATGACATGAACAGCAATTTCATCAATAATTGTTATAAAATCATTCTTTGTATATCGCATACTTAAGAGTTTATTTCAAGTTATCACTGTTATCTGGAATTCAGGAAAGTAAATGGGTAAAAAATAATACACGTTTAAAATTGAAGTACCTCCCTGTTTGTTTGCCAATCCACACAATCTCAAGCAACCAGAAAATACACTTATCTGGTATCTTATCAATCCCTGTAGGTGCTAGATACCACCTGCAAAGGAAGACTCCTTTGGTATTATATCACACTTTGTCCTATACAACTGTTAAATTTAATGGTCAGCAGGAAAACTAGAGTATGTTTTAACAACTTAACATTGCACACCGAATACCAGAGAACAAATTGTTATTTCTCATTCAGTTATTTTTACTTTGTATGATAAAGACAACCAGTGCTTTTAATTAGGAAAATCTGATAGGCCAAAATAGGCAAATTAAGAATACAACATTAAAAACTACCCCTTTCACATGAAGCAATCAGTTAGTGGCAGCATATTTAATTCAGTGCAGAATTTGTTCTCATCTTGAAATATGAACTTTCCAGAATACTGAAGGTAGAAAAATCAGCTTCAACAAGAGCTTTAAACATAAAAAAATCAAATTAGATGCTTCACAAATGTTATGATAATACTTGATTTTTAAAATTTCTATGTTTGCACATTGGGGAAACAAAACTAAGTGTTACCGTTCTTAAGTAATTTGGTTCATGAAGTTGCCATTCCTATCTCAGTTGTCACATTCAAAAACAGCAATATCTAAACGAAAAGAATAAACTTTCTTAAGACAGACCTTCTCTTCCTTCCCCTTGTGCAACAAGTTTGGGATCTGTAAATTCTGGACGTCTCCCCATGAGCCAACTAAACCAAAGAAAGACAAACATAAATTTTAGCACAAGAGCCACTTTAGCAGGTTAGGAAGTGTCTGGGCAGAGAGAGGTGGTCAAGTTTTTGGATCAGGACAGAGCGTAAAGAAAAATTAACCAGTATGAAGATGGGGAAGGGGCTGGAAAATAATGGGTGCATCCAGGTGAGATGGGAGGAGTGTGGGAGTTATGGGCAGAAATAAACTAGAATAAAGGACTAGGGAAGGGGTGGGTGAGGACCCAGGTGAGTTTGGAGAGAAATTCAAGAATTCTATCTTCATGCTGTTGGGTAGTAGACTACCCAACCACAATACAAGTTCCCGTTTCGCACCATGGTTGTGGTGGAGTCCAAGGACAAAAAGGTCAGTGTGGGAATGGGTAGGAGAATTAAAATTGCCTGCAGCCAGGAGTTCTCGGGAGACCACTTCAAGAGCAGCTGGATGGAGGTGCAGAGAAAGTACCTGGGACGAGGAGAGATGAGCAAATGAGGCAGTTGCAGAGGTGTGCCTGCAGAATGGGGTGGGAAGAGAAAGATGTGACTGTTGTAGCTAGTGGAAATGTCAAAGAATGATGTACTGGTTCCAGAGGCTAGTTGGGTGATGGGCAAGGACCAGATTTGAGTAGAGCTGAGCAGAACCACTGTAGGCCTAAACCAGGGTGGGCAACTTTTTTTTTAAGAAAACCTCACATTCCACCTGAAATAATCCCTATGCCCATATCACTCTGTGATTAGTAAGGAATTGCTTAAGGTGGTATGTGGCTTGAAAGAAAAAGTTCAAAAACCACTGTTTTAATCATCCCTCATTGACTCGTTATGTGCAAGGTTTCATAACTCCAAAGGAAATGGGCCAATGACAATTTTTCTCAAGGAAAACATTTCAGTAACAATTGGGTCGAGAGCAGTGGTTCTCAACCTTCCCTTCCCACTCACATCCCACCTTAAGCCATCCCTTACTAATCACAGAGCTCTTACGGCATAGGGATAACTTAAGGTGGAAAAAAGGTTACCCACCTCTGGACTAAATATTGTGCAAACTCTGATCCTAGATACTTCTCAAATGATCCAGCAACTCTTATTGCAAGAGCCGATGGCAGTAGTTCTAGAAATTTATGTTCATTTCAGATGGCTCCAAACATTACTCCATTGGCAGTTCTCTGTCTGGGTAGTAAAATAAGTATCAAGATGTGAATAGGTCTTCCCCTTGAGGGTAAGTGAGATGAGAAGGGTTAGGGGGCAAAAGTTTATTAGTAACATGAGAGGGAGCTTGTTCACTCAGAGTGGGGGCTGAGTGGAACGACCTTCCGGAAGAGGTGGTTGCAGCAGGGTCCGTTTTGTCATTTAAGAGAAGGTCGGATAGGTGCATGGATGTGAGGGGGTTGGAGGCAGGTCGGTGGGATTAGAGGCGATCACTTAAATTGGTGCAGACTAGAGGGGCCAAGGTGGCCTGTTTCCGTACTGTAATGGTTATATGATTTAATCGAATGGTTTGGCAGCATTCACTGTCAAAGTGCACAAGTGAATAATGATTTGGGCAAGGTGCCATAGTATGAACAGTGAAATGAACCAGTATTTCCATAAGCTATGGTAATTATTTTTAACAGTGTTATAAACTGAATTTTACAGGGAGAATTGCAAATCACATTCAACAATACTAGAACTTCAGCAAGCTGCTTGATGCGACCTTTCTTCTGTTATCTATGCCCTTCTTATTTAGCATTCCAAATGGGGAATTAAAACAAAATTAGTCCTCCAATAACATCTCAAAGTAAATAAATGCATTTTTTCTAGTCCTAACTTTGCCGTAGTTTCTCGAAGCAAATAAAATGCAGTCGTTCTAGAAATTTATGTTCATTTCAGATGGCTCCAAACACTAGAGTGTGTGTATTGATTGACACTAGCTGGATGGATGAGGGGACATTAAAATTAGACTGATTTAGATGTAGGTAAATGTGATTGAGATGAAGTGTTTGAAACTTCAATTTTAGCGAGGTACATTCGAACTACCTAAATAAAAATCTTAATCATTGATTTTTCTGCTCAAAACACTGAGAATAAAGCCACCAATAAGATTGATTTTTGTAAAGGTTTTGTGTTAACACCTATTAAATATTTTATCCAATATTTGTAAAATAAAAATGTATCTTGCTGGTTATCAAATCATAAACTTTAATGGAGCCTCCGTCACCATGTTGACCAGAATAAGCAGGAAACTAGAACAGAACATGATGCATGAATTACCCCCATTTTAGTTTGCTAAACTGCAAGCTACCTTGCACTAGACTCTATCTTTGTTTCTAGAGTGAGTAATTTAAATTTGATTAATTTTTAAATTGCTGGACGAGAAAGGAATTATCGATGCTTTACTGCTCATATTCTCCAGATCTGTATATTTCCTTAAGTTCACCATTTAGTTTGATCTCAAACTGAAATATCCACAAAATTTTACCTTGTAAATTTCTGCAGTCGAGATGAAGACTCTGGCACAAACATTGGAATGGTTCTTTTGTGTCTAAAACAAAGTTAAAGGTTCCATTATGGTCATGTAATACTATTTTTTAAGAATGTAACCATTTTTTAATCTACCATAAGGCAGACAGATTCACCTCTTTGTCCAGCGCCCCTCGCAGAAACCTACAGCACCTGGTATTCCCGGGAGGTCTCCCCTCCAAGTACTGCTTAGCTTCAGAGATCAGACAATCCCAGGTGTGTTCAGGTGCTGTATTGGTTTCTTAAGTAAATTATTGATGCACCTACAAAAATTTCACAAACAATTTGAAATATTCTTAATTCCTCTTTAATTGTAGTCTAATTGACATTTATTTGAAATGTTTGTGAATTTCTTCCAACTATTTTTTTTTAAAAAGCACATTTTAACTAACATTGAGATTTGTCAGTTTAGAACACGATGTATTGAATGGTGTGAAATGCACATGGTGTACTGGTTCTTGAACTTTTCATTTGTTCATTTTTCCAATAGAGTGCGACTATTAAGTGAGGGAAATGGGCACTGAATTAGATCTGTTCAGATTTAACAGTTAAGAAAGAAGGCCAGAGCTCTGATCTCATCCAGACACAGCTCCAATAAATTCTGAACATATGGTCACAATACAACAAATTAATTGGCAAGTTGTACATATTACCTACAAAGTTAGGTTCTAACAATAAGACTTCATCCTTGATTTCATTACAATTTTGAAATAAAACAAGATATTTGTTGGGTTTATAAAGATTTCCAAATACCTTAATGTAGCATTAAAACAATCACATACCTTCCTGGAGTCATAGGAACATGAACAGCTCCATAGCCACGGACTACATCATTGCCAAACAGATCGGCTCCATAAACACTAATTACTATCTGAGGCCCTTTAGAAAAAAAATACCAACACAGCTATCAGTCAATGCAAAGACTTAGCAGTACATTAAAATTCAACACTTGCTCCAGTAGATTTAAATGTAAAAATTTTGTGATATACTTACAACCATAGGGGTTGGTGCTCTTGAATGTAATCTCCATGGGGAAATTCCACACAAAACATTGATTGCAATCCTTACTTTTAGATGTGATCTGTGATATTCCTTCCTCCAGACCCTAAAAGTTTCAAAGATAATCAACAGCTAATAAATAGCAATTGCCACTAAAAAGAGCAAGTCCTTATTTTCTCGAAGAATTTCTTGCATTACACCTGATTTCTTTGGTGGTTGATGTTTTATAAGACTAAGCTGAATTTTGGAACAGACTGATTACAATGTATTTTGTAATACTGCACCATAACAACTGTTTTAATTTATAATGACATAGGATTCTAATATCAGTCAAATTTTAGAACTGGATAGTGAACTTGCATTATGTATTTTTTTAAAAAACTGTTTCTCTAAGGACGTCCGATGTGAGAAGAAGAATAAACATGTAACCATATATAACCATATAACCACTTAGAGCACAGAACAGGCCAGTTCGGCCCTACTAGTCCATGCCGTAGCAAATCCCCACCCTCCAAGTCCCACTGACCAGCACCCGGTCCATACCCCTCTAGTCCCCTCCTATCCATGTAACGATCCAGTCTTTCCTTAAATGTAACCAATGATCCCGCCTCGACCACGTCTGCCGGAAGCTCATTCCACATCCCCACCACCCTCTGCGTAAAGAAATTTCCCCTCATGTTCCCCTTATAATTTTCCCCCTTCAATCTTAAACCATGCCCTCTAGTTTGAATCTTCTCCACTCTTAATTGAAAAAGCCTATCCACATTTACTCTGTCTGTCCCTTTTAAAATCTTAAACACCTCGATCAAGTCCCCTCTCAATCTTCTACACTCCAGAGAAAAAAGCCCCAGTCTGCACAACCTTTCCCTGTAACTCAGACCCTGAAATCCTGTCAACATTCTCGTGAACCTTCTCTGCACTATCTCTCAATATCTTTCCTATAATTTGGTGACCAAAACTGTACACAATACTCCAAATTTGGCCTCACCAATGCCTTGTACAATTTCATCATAACCTCCCTACTCTTGAATTCAATACTCTGATTTATGAAGGCCAACATTCCAAATGCCTTCTTCACCACACCATCTACCTGAGTATCAGCCTTGAGGGTACTATTTACCATAACTCCTAAACCTCTTTGTTGCTCTGCACTCCTCAATTGTCTACCATTCAATGTATATGACCTATTTAAATTTGCCTTTCCAAAATGTAGCACCTCACATTTATCTGTATTAAATTCCATCAGCCATTTCTCAGCCCACACCTCCAGCCTTCCTAAATCACCTTTTAATCTACGGTAATCTACCTCACTGTCCACAACACCACCAATCTTTTTTGTGTCATCCGCAAACTTACTTATCCAATTCTCCACCCCTACAACCAGATCGTTAATATATATAACAAATAATAGTGGACCCAGGACCGAACCCTGAGGAACTCCACTAGTCACCGGCCTCCAATTGGACAAACAATTTTCTAACTCTACTCTCTGACACCTCCCATCCAACCACTGCTGAATCCATTTCACTACCTCTTTATTTATACCTAATGCCTCCACCTTTTTTCCTAACCTCCTGTGGGGAACTTTGTCAAAAGCTTTACTAAAGTCCAAATAGACAACATCCACAGCTTTCCCTTCATCAACCTTTTTTGTAACCCCCTCAAAGAACTCAATCAGGTTTGTCAAGCATGATCTACCCCTGACAAAACCATGCTGATTACTCCCTTTCAATCCCTGTACCTCCAAAAATTTGTAAATAGCATCCCTCAGAACACTTTCCATCAACTTGCCCACCACAGATGTCAGACTTAGAGGTCTATAATTCGCAGGTTTGCATTTGGACCCTTTCTTAAACAGAGGAACCACATGCGCCACCCTCCAATCCTTTGGCACCACCCCCGTGGCCAGTGACATCCTAAATATCTCTGTTAATGGCCCCACTAGCCTCCCTGAGTGTCCTAGGGAATATTTTGTCCAGTCTAGGAGATTTATCCACCTTTCTCTTTTTTAACAAAGCCATCACAACCTCCTCAGTTATCCTTATATGCTTCATGACCTCCCCACTATTTTTCTTTACTTCAACTGGTTCAATATTTTTTTTCCCTAGTGAATACCGAGGCAAAGAAATCATTCAAAATTTCCCCCGTTTCCTCAGACTTCTCACTCAGCCTACCCTCGCTATCTACAAGGGGTCCAATTTTATCTCTCACTAATCTTTTACTTTTAATGTACTTATAGAAACCCTTTGGATTTATTTTTACTCTGTCAGCCAAAGCCTCTTCATGCCTTTTTTTGGCCTTTCTAATTTCTTTCTTAAGATTCCTTCTACACTCCTTGTAGTCCTCCTTCAACTTCTCAGCTCCCTTTTTCTCCTAACCAATATTCCTCGAAAACCAAGCCTCCCTATGACTTCCAGCCTTTCCTTTGATCCACACTGGGACATAACTACTCTGTACCCTCAAAATTTCTTTTTTGAATATCCTCCATTTTTCATTAACATCCTTACCTGAAAATATCCTGTCCCACTTAATACTCCCCAAATCTCTTCTTATTCCTTTGAAATTTGCTCTTTTCCAATCCAGGACCTCAACTTTAGGCCTCTCCTTGCTCTTCCCTAAAATTACCCTAAAACTAACAGAATTATGATCACTAGACCCAATTGGTTCTCCAACATTAATGTCCGCTACCTAACCTAGCTCGTTCCCTAACAGGAGATCCAATATTACACCGTCCCAAGTCGGTTCTTCTACTAACTGTAATCTAAGTAAAAATACCTTCTGTATTATGCATCCAAAATTTTGATTATTGCAAGATTTCTAATAATCTTATTACTAAATAGTACCAAAGTAAAATCCAATGATTCAAAACTTGTGAGTTGGGGTCACTTTGAACTGCATGCATGGTATTTGATTAAAAAAGCATTAAAAAATGGCATTAGAAATTGCTCCCTGAAGCCAAATAAATAACCATATATTATGGATTTAGCTGGACAAGTATCTCTGCAGGTATACACACAATACAACACCAAGTTGAACTGCATTACTATTTGCCAATCACCTGTAATAAGATTTTTTTTCATTGCTCTGTTCCCTTTGGTGATTAGGTTGTTACATTTGGACAAAAATAAAAGGTACAAAATATCACCAAACCAGTTCCAAGCAGATTGCCCAGGACTTGTTGACCTTGGTCTCTGATTCTCATTCCCAGTGGCAGATCACCAAGGTCCTGACCCCAAAAACCTGTGCACCAGTATCAAAAATGTTTAGACCATTCCATCATGAGCTGACCTATTCTCCCAATACTCTGCCTTCTCTCCAAAATCTTTGATCCCTGACTATTCAGATAGTTATCTGCCTTAAATACACTCAATAACCTGACCTCCACAGCCACCATGGCAGCAAATTGAGGCATTTTAAGTTAATTCAAATTGATTTAAAGTATTAAAAACAATTAATCACCAAACTAAAATTACTTTAAAGTATTAGGAAATAAAGTCTAAAGCAGTAAAGGTACTGTACACATCTTTTATGACAGGGTCAGTGACTCCATTCAAAGTTGCCTTACTAAGGGCCAGCTGGTTCAGCAATGAATCCAGCAGTGGAGCAATAATGGCTTTTTCTTATACCACTACTAAGAATAAGAGAACTTGAATACTATATTGTTAAGTAGAATATTTTGGAAGATTCACATTGTGATCTTCAATTTGTGCAATGCCAGCTCATCTTAGAGTGGACCACTGTTAGGGGTCAATATAATTGGGGGTATAATGTTCCTTCTTTGACCAAATGGCTGGGAGTGCTGTGTATGGGATTCCATAAAAAAAACCCACCACACCTACACATATGACTTTGTCATATCCACAAGGAACATAAAGATGAGCTATTTGAAGACCACCAATAGTTATGGGCAATTGTCTCACAAAAATTATAATTTTCTTCTCAATTAGAATGAAGAAAAAATACCAATGTACAGAAATATGAATTAGGAAGTACTGCCACCATTTATTAAAATCATGGCTTATTGTAATTGCTAAATTCAGTTAAAGCTCTAATGTCTAAGTACAGAAGAAGCAATTTCGGATTATGGGCCTATGAACCATTACAGATTCATTTACTGATGTTCACATAACTGCAGCACTGACAGAAAGCAACTTAGTTTCTTGACAATTGAGTTTATGGTGCAAGTAAAACCTTAATCTGGATTCAAAACTTCCCTTTGGTACCATGCCTTGAAGAGTTTCCAGGCAAAATGAACACGAGTTTCTACAGATAAAAGTTCCATTTCTGTTCTCAATTATCATGATCACGTGCTTAGATCAAGATCCAAGCCCAGATGTGCTGCAAGAATCACAGTTGGTTCCTGGTCAAATTTCCATTACATAAGCATTCATAATGATCACCATCCAAGTGAAGGTTTATAAAACAAGTCTACCCTTGTTTTAGCAGGGAAAAATGGAAGAAGATTAAAAGCCATGTGATGCTGAAGAGATACTGCAGGTGAGGCTGCATTCACAGAGAAATGCTCAGCATTTTGGATTGGATCCTTTCCAATACTAGTTGATTGACTTCGACTCTCCTGGATGTTGCCTGACCTGCTGAGACCCTATAGCTTCTCACTACTTGCTCAAGATTCTAGACTCTGCAAATCCAAGTGCTCCTCAAAATTAAAACCACATTTCCTATAATGACAGCTTTGGACTGGTAGAATTGTTCTTAAATCAGTGTTATTAGAAATAAAAGCATTTAGTCAAGCACAGATAATTGCAAGAAAAACTAATTTTGAAACAAATTAATGTGGAGCAGGGGCATGACCCTATTAATTTTTTAATATGATGAACGAACACAAATAAAAATTAATTACCCGTGAAATTCAAGTTCACATTCAATAAGCAATCAGCTCAACCTGAACTTTCTGGATTTAAGATTAATTCAGGATGATTCAATGACTCAGCAAAGAAACAATTTTCTGCAAAAAGATCCTTTTCAGTTGCTTTGAACCAAATTATGGGCTTGTACAAAAAGCAGATAATTTCCTCATTGGTTAAATTGTTAATGATGCCAGAAATAAGACTTGCTGATCGACAAAGTGAGAGTAATATTACACACGTCTACTTATTCCCTTCTCAAAGATGAATAAAGCTAGTGGACATAGATATAGGTTAAGGGATAGGAGATTTGAGGGCATCTGTGGGTACCTTTTACAGCATGAGTGTGGCAACTGCCAAAGAGTGGTGGAAGCAGAATTACTGACAGCATTCAATAAGTATCGAGTTGAGCACTTAAATTGTCATGACATTTACATACATATTTTGATATACATTAAATAAGCCAAGTACTGATAGATGGGATTAATGCACACTGGTCGGCATGGCGGTGCTGGGCTGAATAAACCATTTCCATGATGTTGGACTCTTTGTAATGTGATGTGCCACGTACACTCAGCCCTAATTTTCTCTTGCATAAGAAACAGTCTTGTTCTTTCAGCAGGTTTTAATGTCATTAATGAAGTGCTTAGGAATTGCAATGCAATTTGGCAAAAGATGAAATTTGATGAAAAGAAAAATTGTAACTCTAAACAACAGCTCAAAGGCTTCATCCAGGTTCAATGAAGCTTCAAAGGATAACATCTGTTCTACTACCATTTTACGACAGAAAATTTCACAAGCTCACTATTACTGAAATCTTAAGTGACAGCCCTACTCAGAACAAAAACCTTTCCAAAATTAATCTAACAACATGACAGGATGAGTGGAATAAATACCTAAATTTATGCTAAAATCTTCCATTATAATACAGCATTTTAACATTCATTTTATACTGAAGCACATCTGTAAATGATCAATACAAAATGCTGACCATCTGATCTGCCTCAAGATAGACAAACTTCCTTGATCTCAGGTCCATAACAGTTTATTAATTTGTTCATGTCATTAATGAAATTGAGTGGTACACAAAAACCATATCTGAGATTTCTACGAACTCTCAAACCAATTCTACTTGGATGCATTTTTTGCTTTAAAAGGTAACATTTGTTGGATCGTCAACAAAAGTATTCAAAAGTGCAATTAGACTGCAAAATTCCTGCTGCAAATACTGTGCATTGATACCACCAGTGAAGAGATGTTTTATTGTGATTTGTTTTTAATTAGCTACTGAATTCCAAGAATAATGAATGTGGCAATACAGCTGTAATTCTGCAATTGTTTCTGAGAGGCGAGTCGTCACTTTGTTTAAAAACGATGTGGAATACCAAAGCAAGTGAGCTTGCAAATATGTAATGGGAAATTCATTTGCCATTTCACTAATCTGAACAAACAATATTTAATACTCACTGTAGTTGGAGCCCAGTCATGTCCATAAACATAGGAATATTTGCAATACAGCTCATCAAACTCGGGAAACTAGGAATTTAAAAAAAGTAAATTTATATTGAACAATAAATAAGCATTGGCAAATGATTCAAATAATAACAGTATAACCACTCCAAGTTTAGTAAAATACATATACAGTATATTTCCGATTATCTGAAACGCTTGGGTCTGGACGTATTGTTTAACTGAGAAATGCCTGTAAACAGTCCAGTTTGAGCAGCAGAATATTTGTATCGGCCGTCGTCAATTATGACACCTACCCAGGCACCCAAGGTCCCCACTCGGATCCCCAACAACTCTCCACCGCCATCTCTGATCCTGCCCAGGACTCTGAGGTCCCCACTCGGATCCACGACACCTCTCCACCACCATGTCTGATCCTGCACAGGAGCCTGAGGTCCCTGCTCCGATCCCAACCCAGTAGCACCGGCATAAAACAACAACAAAGAAAGGTTTTTCAACCATGAAATAAATAAGGTTTTTAGACAGCAATGTCAGGAAAATCATGAAAAAGATTAACATATAATTACTGCCTGTGTGGTTGTTCACACTGGGCACTATTTTAGACTGCAAGTACCTGAGTGCAACAGTCCCAGTCCCAGTGGTTGGACATGCAGTAGAGTGCATGACCGTCATTGAATTCTTCTGGTACAATTTACACTGCAAGCATCCTCCAAAAATTTGTAGAGGTCCTGCAGGATAAATTGTGGTGCAAGAATTGACTCAAAATTCTTTCACGTTCCTTTTTAGACTGTCCATGTAGTGGCAAAATTCCTTGATTGTGCTATTACGTGCCTGCAGTCTAAAAAGCTTAAAAATTTAATTCTTACCTTGAATACGCGAGAGCTCCGTTGGATTCGAAATGGTGCTAACCGCGAGTCAGAGTCTCACTTGAGCATGGCAGGTTAAAAAAAATCAACTTTTTTTGAACTTGTAACGTCACGTCACCACCAAAAGTTTTCATACATAATGGACAATCAGTCAAACGAACAGTCCACAAAATCTGGTCTGCAGGCATTGATTTCTTAGTGTAGTTGGACATGGAGAGAGATGATTGTTAACACTGCAAACTTAAAACCTCAGCAGCGGAACACGAAAAACTTTCCTGAGTTTCTAATGTGATAACGACTCCCTTTAATTTTTTCACACAGTGACCTCCTAGTCATTAACACTCCGAAGCACTTTTTTTTAAGGGTTGCCAAGTGACCTTTCACCACACGAGTCTACTCTAAAACCCTGCTTTGGGTTGTCAAATGACTTCTGCCACACAAAGTCTTCCTCTTGAAAGGGGACTGGAGAAGCACAGGTCAGACACACACTCTGGGAGTCAAGAGTGTCACAAACTGCTGTCAGGACAATAGTGCTGGCACCCGCGGACAATGCAGCTCAATATTCTTCTAACTGAAGCTGCTGGATGAGCACATTGCCAGACAGTTCCTTACAGCAGTGTTATCACCTATGAATGAAGCAATTCAGTGTTCTGCCTGCTGAAGCTGCCACACACAGACAGACCAACCATCTGACAAGGCACCATCCAACTTTCATCTTTCTGACACTTCAAACTCAGCGCCCTGGGCTCTTCGACTGCCCTATCGTGTGCCTTTAGCTCTCCTGATGGGCGGAGAGGGTTGACAACAGCAGGTGCACTCTCCATGAGCCCACTGACTTCAGTGTGGGGCTCTCGTGCCCCTTTTAAAAAAATATTTCATTTAAAATTTTCCATACCTGGAATAATAGATTTTACCCACCCAAAACCCCCTCCTACCCAACCTCACACCTCAAAAAATAATAATACTGTAATTCTATAAGTATAAAAGGAAGAAAAAAAAACAGCCTTTGGATTGTATAGAGAGGTGTCATCTGGTACATATCTTCAAATTTTTCATAACCACTCACAGGAGAAACCTGCAAGTATAGATGCATAGGAAGGATATCATTACAAATTTAATCCTTTTTTTGGGTACCAAATTTGCAAAAACAATACTTATTTCTCAGATTATATGTGATCTTCCCACCCCCCCCCCCAAAGGAATGCAACTCTGAATTTCTGCTTGCCAAAGATGTATCAGACTTCCAAGCAACTGCAATGCATTTCCTCGCTACTGATGAGGCTAATTTAACACAGTCCGATTGATAATTTTAATTTACATCTTGTGCTTTCAATATTTCCTAATAAGAATAAATCAGGACTTTGGGGAAAAACAATTCCTGTAACTTGTTCCAAAAAAATTCCATAGATCTGCCCAAAAAGGCCAAGACAAAGTTGAATGTAAGAAATATCCTACATCTGCATCACATATAAAACATTGATCTGATAAATCTCATTTCGGTCTGTTCAGTTTCTGTGGTGTAAGATATAACTGATGTAAAACATCATATTGGACTAATTTATAGCTAAAATTAATAGTATTAGAGTCATACAGTCCTTGCATAAATCCCATATTTGTAATTGTAATATTTAAATCTATTTTCCATCTCTGTCGAGATCTATGAAGTCCTTGTTTGGGAGTTCCTGCTTGTAAACATAGAAGTGATAACAATTCCTCTTCTAATAAGAACTTCTACTTCAGTACAACTGGGTAATTACATAGTTGGTCCAACCTTATCCCTTCTATATGCTCTTAATTGAAATTAACAAAAAAGGAGTATTACGTGGTTTATTCCTCAATTGCTCAAATAACATTATAATCCCCTTACAAGATCAAATATTCAAAAACTGATTATCCCTTGAAAAAGCTACAAGGGGATTTTGAATCAATGGCATTTTACGCTCTATCGACCCTTTTACAGCAATATCATCATTTATTTTATTCCAACTATTAAGCAAATGTTTCAATAATGGTGTCTCCCCATCAGCAACCATCAATTTTGTTTGCCACTTATATAAAAATTCTTCTTCTTCCTCGCTCCAAGCTGATGTTTGCTTTCTCAGCACACTAATCAAGGCTTCCCACAGTGTGCGCTCCTCTCTCTCACACTGCATATTCAGTCCTGTCCCTGGTCTGAAAATAAAACTGTCCACTGGAGACAACCCAACACACACCAAAAAAACACCCACCTCTCTCCCAAAAAGAAAGAATGTATTGTTCATAAAGGATCTTACACAATTTCAAGACAACCCAAACCACACTTGCCACTGAAGTTGTGTTAGGTTATAGTCTTGGCTAAAATGCAGGGAAAACCATGTGTCCTCAGTAACTGGGATGGAGAGCAAAACAGTTCACCAAAGGGAAAACTAAAGGAAGGGTGGGAAAGAAAGTAGAGGAGAAAGGATGGGGGGGGGGGGGGAGATGGAGGAGAGATATGCACAAAAGCTGCATTATCGCCTTCTCAAGTTTTTTTTAAAAATTCACACTTGGGTCATGGGCTGATTACATCATTGCTACGCCATCACCCCCCCTCCCCCTAAGCCGCTTTCAGCGGCAATCCTTTTACGTAGGAGGTGGAGCGGCATTGCTCCACCTCTTCCACCCTTGGCAGAGGGAACCTGGAGCTCGTTGGACCACCCAATCCACCTTTGGACCTTTTATGCAGATAAGTGGAGTATCTTAAAGGTGGAGGAAACCTGTCTTTCACTATAAAAGAGCCGAGAGAGAAAGTGAGAGAATAAAGCAGAGAGCAAGAACAAAAGTAGGATTGAGTTTCTCATACAAATGGAGGGTACAATAGTTTGATCTAAAACTAGTGTATGATGCCTAAGCAAGTGAAACGACAAGGGGATGAGGGGAGAGTTGGCCAGGGCAGGCAATATGGAGGGATGGATGAGGAACAAGGGAAGATTTTCAAAGCAATATTTTACAGTGCCCATAAAAGTATATTCCAGTTAAAAGCAAGGACAGCCAGCTCTGGATAACTAAGGAAACCAAAAAAAGGGATCAAACTAGGTCAAAGAGCAGAGGGGAGCTAAAAGATTAGTTAAACTTTATAAAGCAATGAAGAAAAAAGGGGAAGGCAGATTACTGAAAAAAGATTAACACAAAATATAAAAATGGTAGTAAAAATTTGTATAATTATGTAAAGCAGAAAAGGGTGGCTAAAGTGAAGGTTGGTCCCTTGGAGGATGAGAAGGGGGGAATGGATAGTGGTAAATGAGGAAATTCCTGAGGCTTTGAATAACTATTTTGTGCTGGTCTTAAGGGAGATATATATTAATGATGTGGGAGAGGGGACAGGGTGTATCTGCATTTGCTGATGACACTAAATTGAGTGAAAAAGCAAATTGTGCAGAGGATTCGGAAAGTCTGCAGAGAGATATCGATAGATTCAGTGAGTGGGCAAAGATCTAGCAGATGGAGTATAACGTTGGTAAATGTGAGGTTATTCACTCTGGAAGGAAAAATTGAAGATCAGATTATTATTTAAATGGCAAGCAAATTAAGCATGCTGCCATGCAGAAGGACTTGGGAGTGCTTGTGCATGAATCACAAAAGGTTGGTTTGCAGGTACAGCACACAAATGTTGGCCTTCATTGCTAGGATTAAATTTAAGAGCAGGGAGGTTATGCTGCAACTGTACAAGACATTAGTGAGGCTGCATCTGGAGAACTGCATGTAGTTCTGATGTTCCTACTTGAGGAAGGATATGTACTAGCTTTGGAGGTGGTGTAAAGGAGGTTTACCAGTTTGACTTGAGAGATGGAGGGGTGGCCGATGAGGAGGAATTGAGGGGATCTCATTACACAAAATTTTGAAAGCTATAGACAAGGTAGAGGCAGGTTAGAGGTTTCCAATAGTGGGGGAGACGAACTATGGAAAATAGCTTTTCTCAGAGGGTGGTGATCTGTGGAATTCACTGCCCATTGAAGCAGTGGAGGTGACCTCAGTAAATATATTGAAGGCAAGGTTGGATAGATTTTTACTTAGTCTGTGAATTAAGGGATATGGGAAAAAGCAAATTGGCTCATCTCCACCTATCACCAGATCAGCCACGATCTCTTTGAATATCGGAGCAGGCTCGACGGGCGGATGGCCAACTCCTGCGCCTATTTCTTATATTCTTATGACATGATTTGACACTGAGAAGTGCAGATTAGGATGGTATACGAAGAGATTCATAACTATGAATAAAAATCAATAGTAGATGATAACTTTAAATTCAGTGCAATTGGAAATAAAACAAACCAATTTGCGAGAAGAGATTGTCAAAACAAAATGAACGGAATTAGACTGCGAGAAAAATAATGAAAAGTTGAGAAGAAATTATTTCAAAAGGCAGGGAATTAGATGGGAGGTAAAAATCTTACATTAATTCAGTGCCTTTATGATTTCAGGATGTCAGTCAGTACCTTGAATTTCCTCAAAGTCCACATGTTACACAGAGGACCCTCCAGCACATCAAGGCCACCATGTAGAAGCACACATGTAGAAGACACACCAATGCCTATCCTTTCTAAGACATCTAAATAAATATCACATCTAATGGAATACACTAGCAAATCTCTACAGCTTCACTGTAGAAAGTGTACATGTTAGTTGCAGCACAGCTGCAACATAAAAAGGGCTCCCTGAAGTATAGCCACTACTTTTCTTCTTGCATTTTGGTAACTGAATATTTTATATCAATCTTTTGTATTTCTTATCTCTTTTAAGTTTAAGGAATACTACCATAGTGAGGTTTTTTGCTTTAGGAAGGACCTGCTCAGCTGCAGAAAGTAAGAATTTCAGCGCAAATGTATATTGTATAGGAAAATAAAGCCTGATGTCCAAAAGCACCACATCAATTCTCACATGGAATGAAACACTAAAGTCTGCAGATGCTGTGATATATAGAGATAGTTTATATATGAGAGAAAGAGAGAGAGTTTATAGATAGTTTATGTATATATATATATATGAGAGAGAGAGGGTTTATATATAAAACATATATATATATAAAACATAGTTATATATATCTATATATATAGAGAGACATATATACAGATATAGAGACATATATATGAGAGAAAGAGTTTATAGAGATAGTTTGCATAGAGAGAGGGTTTATTTATAGACATAGTTATATATATCTATATATAGATATAGAGACATATATATATACAGACATAAAGAGATAGTTTATATGAGAGAAAGAGAGAATTTATAGAGAGATAGTTTATATTATAGAGAGAGGGTTTATATATATATACATATAGAGAGAGAGAGACATAGTTACATATATCGATATAGAGACATATATATATCCACACACATACATAGATAGTTTATATATAGAGGGTTTAGAGAGAGAGACATAGTTACATATAGATATAGAGACATATATATATCCACACTCATACATAGAGTTTATATAGAGAGGGTTTATATATAGTTTGTTTATATATATATGTATATAGATAGTTTCAATATAGTGAGAGTTTATTTATATATATGAGAGAGATTATTATGTTTTATGGATTAAAAGGAACGAACTAAGAATTGTATAAAGTGCAAATTCTCTGAATGGCTGGGAGAAATAACCAGGTCACTGACTGGGCAGATAATTGGAGCCAAGCAGTAATTGCATCGCAACGATGAAGAAAATAATTCTGATGCAGAAATGCTCCAGTCTCCGGGAGTAAAAAAGGAATCGCCCTTGCTCCATGAGGGATCCCGGCCTGCTGAATTCAGTGGGGTTTGGGGTAAAAGGAAGTTCCCCCTTTACAAAGTAGCAATAGCCTGTCCGACCGACACTTTGTTACAAAGAGCCGCGGTTCCTGCCGCCGTTGCCCTGGCGATTGCCGCTGCCAGGCCCGCGCCGCGTGGCATTCTGGGAGCTGTAGTCCCACTGCCCTCCGGTTCCGCCGCAACTTGCAATCAGGGAACTCCAACTCCCGAGGACGTTGGGCTGCAGCGACCGAAC
Organism: Narcine bancroftii; assembly: GCF_036971445.1. Lineage (NCBI taxonomy): Eukaryota > Metazoa > Chordata > Chondrichthyes > Torpediniformes > Narcinidae > Narcine > Narcine bancroftii. Next base: position 10,656,683 of record NC_091480.1, read on the forward strand.
CTGCTTCACTCTTAACTTTATATCACATAGAAAGAAACAGAATACGTACCTCTGCGCTCTCAATCTGTCCGTTGACCATCAACAGGAATACAGAAGGTTTCGAGCCCAGCATCGTCCCGAATCCCGCACCCTTAACGCACGACCCGACCCCCCACTCCTGGCGTTACCGCCTGCCAGCGCTCGCCCGATCCCACGCATGCGTGACGTTTGATTGACAGTGAAGGTTTAATGACCTGAATTTAATCTCCCACATTTAGGATAAGGTGTTTATTTCCAAACATGCATCCGCATCATAATTCACTGGATCACAGGAATTAGGAGCAGTGTAGGCCATTTGGCCCATTGAACTGATCTGAATTTTAACTTCTTTCCCATTCCCATGTGCCCTTGGTAATCTTCCACCTCCTTGCTTGTATTTGAACGAGTTTATTGTCACGTTCATACAGTTGCAGTGAAAGTCTTATTTGTTTTCACGTCCCGGGAACATAAAACATACTATGTTAACGCTATGAATAAAAATCAATAGTAGATGATAACTTTAAATTCAGTGCAATTGGAAATAAAACAAACCAATTTGGGACAAGAGATTGTCAAACAAAATGACTGCGAGAAAAATAATGAAAAGTTGAGAAGAAATGATTTCAAAAGGCAGGGAATTAGGTGGGAGGTAAAAATCTTACATTAATTCAGTACCTTTATGATTTCAGGATGTCAGTCAGTACCTTGAATTTCCTCCAAGTCCACATGTTACACAGAGGACCCTCCAGCACATCAAGGCCTCCATGTAGAAGCACATCAAGGTAACCATGTAGAAGACACACCAATGCCTATACTTTCTAAGACATCAAAATAAATATCACATGTAATGGAATACACTAGCAAACCTCTACAGCTTTACTGATCTGAATTTTAACTTCTTTCCCATTCCTATGTGCCCTTGGTAATCTTCCACCTCCTTGCTTGTAATGGAATTTAATTAACACAAGTACAGATACAGAATTTAAAGTACCTATTCAAGGTTGTCCAGTTATACCAAAAAATGCTGTGTCTGACAGATCTTAGGTGGTCTTGGAGTGATGTAATGATGAGGGTAGGATGGGGGAAGTTCAAGAGCCTGCTGGAAAATAAAATTGTCCTTAAACCGATAAGTGCGAATAACGATTGCTGCTGCTCTCTGACAGCAGCGCTCCCTGTAGATGTTCTTGATGCTGGGGAGGGTTTTGCCTGTGATGTCCTGGGCTGTGTCTACTACCTTCTGCAGGGCTTTATGCTCAGCGATATTGGTGTCCCCAGACCAGACCGTGATGCAGCCAGTCAGCCCACTATCCATTACACGTCTGTAGAAGTTGGCCAAGGTTTTCAATATCATAAGAAATCTCCAGAAACTCCTGAGGAATTAAAGGAGCTTTCTTCATGATGACATCTGTGTGTACGGTGCACGAAGCGTGCTCTGAAATAGAAACTCCCAGGACTTTAAACTACCTACAAAGAAGTTGGGATCTCTGATTGATGTGGTTGACAAAGCCAGCATTCAATGCCAATCCCTAACGTGTCCTCAAGGAGGTGCTATTGAGCAGCTTTTTTGAAATGCTTCAGTCCACTCCCACAGTGGTGCTGCCAAAGGAATAAAATGTTTGCAATTGGGGACAACGTGCGGCTCGGAAAGGGCCCTGCAGGTGGCAGTCCATCCATGCATTTGCGGCCACGGTCTTCCAAGATTTATGTGGGTTTGGGAGGTTCTGTTAAAAAAGCCTTGACATGTTACTACAGCGCGTTTTGTAGGTGGTGATGTTGCAGTCACAGAGGAATGAGAGTGGATGGGCTTAGTCAGCAAAGTGCAAATTAAATCCTTCAATCTAAGATCGCTAAATAAACTCATAGCCTCAATACATCTGTGAAACCATGAGATGAGAGCGAGTCTCTTAAATCACAGTAAGAGAACTGTTTTAATGCTGAAGCCCCTATTTATTTAGACCTCCAGGAAATGGTGTTCTTCTGATAAACCATGGCTGTGATTTGGTAATTAGTTAGCCAATTAGGAACACAGTTTCATGTCTTGATAAGCGTTATTAAAATGTAAGCAATCTTAGTAAAGGAGCAAACAGTGAGAGGAATTCATTGAAGTGTTCCTGGAATTTTCATGTAGCATGTCTGCCATTCCAGACTACTGCAGTCAAGCTCTAGTAACCTGAAAATCATAAAACTGTAACTCCTGGAAATCTGAAGATTGCTTCGTTCAGCACCTCAGCTCTGTCTGCCACAATAGCATAAATCTCCCAGTGGCAACCCATTTCAATTCTCCATTCCCTTGATGAGATGTCTGTCCATGGTGTCATGCACTGCCGGACTATGGCCACCCACAAATTGGAGGAACACCACCTCATATTCCACCTGGGCACCCTCCAACTGGATGGCATTAACTTCAACTTCTCCAGTTTCCGTTAGCCCACCCCCATCTCTTCCATTCCCCTATCCCTATTTCTCCTTTCTTCTCTTTCTTTCTCTCTCTCCCTCAGTCTCCATTCCTCCAGATCTCCATTCACACACCACCTCCTTTCCCCGATCAATTCTCACCATTCCACTCCTGTCCTCCTATCCATGTCCAATGATCACCTTGTGTTTGTTGGACTACACTCCACTCCCCGCCCTTTCTTCCCTTCTCCACCCCCCCCCCCCCCCCCCCAACCAACCTTTTAATTCAGGCACCGGCCTGCTTTTACTCATATCTTGAAGGGCTCAGGCCCAAAAGGTCAGTAATATATCTTTACCTCTTATGGATGCTGTGAGACCTGCTGAGTTCCTCCAACATTTTTGTGTTTTTACTGCAATCACGGCATCTGCTGATTTTTGCATTTCACTGCAGAAAAAGTTGGCAACACTCAATAGATAAAGCATCTTCTGTGAGGAAGCAAAACAATCAACATATTAACTCTGCTTTTCTTCTCATAGATGCAGCCTGTTCAGAATTATCTGCAGATAGAACCTAATAAACCCTGAAAGATCCATGGATAATTTGAAATAGTGTGCTCAATGCCATATAAGAAATAATCTTGAATTTCGAGAATTTATTTATCTATTTAATAACAGGACAAAAACTTTACTAGTTTGCAACATTGTTACTAGTTGCAATATTTATTACAAGATCAGTTGGATTGACTTGCTGACCATTTACAAAACAACTACAGAAATGAGAGAAAAAGATCCTGATGTCCCCCTCGTTTCCCATACGAAACCTGTGGATGCTCATAGTGTTGCCATGGAATTTATTTAAATTTAGACATACAGCACAGTAACAGGCCCTTTTGGCCCATGAGCCAGCGCTCTCCAATTACACCAATTAACCTACAATCTCCGGTGTGTTTTGAATGGTGGGAGGAAACCAGAGCACCCAAAGGAAACCCTCGCAGACACAGTGAGAATGTACAAACTCCTTACAGACAGCGTGGGATTCGAACCCTAGTCGCTGATGCTGTAACCGTGTTGTGTTAACCGTGCCACCCAAATAAAATGTATTGCTGTCCACTATTCCCAGGACAGAACACTATTTTGAAAATTTGCTGGCATTAGTAGAAGTGGTGACATTTATCTGCACCTCTGATAGAAGTTCCAAAAGATTCTGGGGTGGGACATCAGCAATCAGGAATGTTGCTGCATTATTTTTATAGTCATGGAATGTGAGTCAAGCTTTCTCAGAAGAACATGGAACAGTTCAGGCCCTTCAGCCCACAATGTTGTGCTGACCTTTAAATCCTGCCTCCCACAAAACCCTCCACTTTAAATTCCTCCATATGCTTGTCTAGTCATCTCTTGAAAATCCCCAATGTACCTGCCTCCACCACTGACCCAGGTCGTGCATTCCATGCACCAACCACTCTCTGGGTAAAAAACCTTCCTCTCATATCTCACTTGAACTTCCCATCCATTACCCTAAAGCCATGCCCTTTTCTATTGAGCATTGGTGCCCTGGGAAGAAGGAGCTGGCTGTCCACTCTCTCTGTTCCTCTTCATATCTTGTATATCTCTATCATGTCCATTGGCATCACTAGGTTTGGTGTCTCCCATTGCGGTAACTCATGATGTCAAAAGCCCTCTTTACAACCCTATCTACCTGTGACACCACTTTCAGGGAATTATGTGCCTGTATTCCCATAACCTGTATGCCTCTCATAATCTTGTAGACCTCCATTAAGTCACCTCTCATCCTTTTTTGCTCCAAAGAGAAAAGCTTTAGCTCTGCTAACCTTTCTCCAATGCAGGCATCATCCCCATTAATTCCCTCTTCATGGCTTCCACATCCTTCCTGCAACCAGAACTGAACATAATACTAAGTGTGGTGAAGCCAGACTGATCGAATTCCACAGAAAAATGAAAGCACAAAATCATATTCATTTATAAACTACCTTTATAAATGTAATTTTGATGTCTCAAAATGCTTCGTCGCCAATGAAGTATTATTATTATAGGTACCTGTACATAGTCACTTGGTACTGTAGTTGTAAAGGTTAAAACCTTGTGTTTTTGATTCTTAGTTAATTTTGTGCCTGTCTCTTTAAGAGAACTATTGTTTGTAGTGTTACCATAGGCACTATGAGGTAATATGTTGTAATATCTGCCCAGGCTAACGGCTTGCTCTCGTTCTTCAAGATGTGAAGGAAGTGTGAGCACGAGATATTTTTCTTTGAATTTGTGTATCCCTTTAAAAGCTTTTGTATCTCTTTAAAGGCTTTTGTGTCTTTATATACGTTTTATGCTCTACCGGCACCACCTACGGCTCCTAGAACGCTTCCACCAGCGTTGTCTCCGCTCCATCCTCAACATCCATTGGAGCGCTCACACCCCTAACGTCGAGGTACTCGAGATGGCAGAGGTCGACAGCATCGAGTCCACGCTGCTGAAGATCCAGCTGCGCTGGATGGGTCACGTCTCCAGAATGGAGGACCATCGCCTTCCCAAGATCGTATTATATGGCGAGCTCTCCACTGGCCACCGTGACAGAGGTGCACCAAAGAAAAGGTACAAGGACTGCCTAAAGAAATCTCTTGGTGCCTGCCACATTGACCACCGCCAGTGGGCTGATAACGCCTCAAACCGTGCATCTTGGCGCCTCACAGTTTGGCGGGCAGCAGCCTCCTTTGAAGAAGACCGCAGAGCCCACCTCACTGACAAAAGGCAAAGGAGGAAAAACCCAACACCCAACCCCAACCAACCAATTTTCCCTTGCAACCGCTGCAATCGTGTCTGCCTGTCCCGCATCGGACTGGTCAGCCACAAACGAGCCTGCAGCTGACGTGGACTTTTTACCCCCTCCATAAATCTTCGTCCGCGAAGCCAAGCCAAAGAAAATATCTCTATATATCTTTGCATCATTATACAGTAAATACTGTAATTCATCATTATGAAAGTCTTTTGTGAAGCTGTGCAAAATATTTATCTGTTCTATCAACAAATTAAAACTACATAAAGTAACAGCCACAGAGTTTGATTTGTTGAATTAAAGAGATCACGCTTTGGATATATTAGAATAGGAAAGTATCGTCTATAGTAGTTTCACAATTTGTTGCATGGTGGTGTTGGTGTGACTGCCGTTATTGGTTATCACGCAACAGCTGATGGATGCTTTGGCTGGCACTATATTTTATGATTAATTTTCTTTCAGTGTGGAATAAATGGTATTCAACTTTTAATTATAATAAAGGCTTTGTTTTAGATATATTTTCCCAGCTGTAGGCTATGGTAAATGGTCTGAGCACGTTTAAGGTAGGCTCAACTATGGTGTGGTATTCTTTTTTGACACAGATTTTTTTCACTTATCGGAACGTAACCCCATTGTAAGTTGAGGAGCATCTGTAGTTACTGTTATATGGTAGTAAAATGTGTTGTGCGCAGGATAATCCGCAAAGAGCAATGATATGCATTATCATTTATTTTAAGGGACAAGCTTGATGGGTACACGTTGACTAAGGCAGCAGGGAAAAGTTATCTGACTGTCCTGTCATTCACATCCCCACACCTCCCCTGTACCATGAAGACATGAAGAGAGGCTGTAAACAAACTATTTTGCCTTTAGTTTCCTGCAAGATTCCAATTTCCTTTCCTAAAGAACACATTTGGTGGTATGGTTAGCACAATGCTGTTACAGCGTCAATGACCTGGGTTCAAATCTAGCGCCGTCTGTAAGCAGTTTGTATGTTCTCCCCGTGTCTGCATGGGTTTCCTTCAGGTGCTCCAGTTTCCTCCCACTGATCAAAAAAATACAAGGGTGTTTTAGGTCAATTAGGTGTAATTGGGCGGCACGGACTCATGAGACGGAAGGACCTGTTACTGTGCTGTATGTCTAAAAATAAAAAAAATCCTTTGGAATTTTCTCCAAGAGAGCCTTACTGATGACTTACTGATTGAGAATGCAAGATGCCCGAGTACATTTAAGGCAATAAAATGTAAAACCCTCCAGAAGAGAAGTGATTAAATGTTTTGTGGTGGGGTCGATGTACTCTCTGGATCTTTTTTTTAAAAGAGCGGCTGCAGAAAACCAGGAGCCAGTATGGCATCAAGCTAATTATTCATGAACAAATTAAGGGGGGGAAGCCGTGAGCACATTTGTGGCAGCAAGTACGAATATCTAAGCAGAAGGTTGGAACGATTAAAAACTTCCTGCGAGACGTGCTGGTATTGAAAAGAGAGGCAGAAGCAAACGGTACATTTGTGGCACCAAGCTGTGAAATTGTAGAAGAAATGTGAAGGTTAAAAAAAAGGATTTTGATGCTGTAAATTCTTTCCTTGGTTTTGCTTTCCATTGCAAAGTATCCAAAATGTTAGATAGCCTTTGCATTAAAAAAAAGAAGCCTCCATTTTAATACAAAGCCTTCGGTTGTCCCAGTGCATCTCACAGACAATGAGGTATTCTGAAATGCAGTCACTGTTCTCAATGTTGCAAAACAAAAGTCACCAAGTCTCGCACAGCAAGATTCCACAAACAGCAATGTAACCAGGACTTGGAAAATGAGAAGCGGGCATTGAAAAACTCAATCAATGCAAGTTGATCAGTTTGCAACCTCTTTCACTGCTGACGCTGCCTGGCCTCAGGAGTATTTCCAGCATTTTCTTTCTTGTTTTTAATTAATTACAGGACCTGAGCATCCTGACTGGCTGCATCACAGTTTAGTATGGTTGCTGCCGAGAAATGGATCGGGGGGGGCGCATTCCACAGGATCACTGGAACCTCCCTCCCCTCCATCAACTTCATCTCCCAGGATGGTTGCCTGTAGAGGGCTCGCAAAATCATTGCGTACCCCTTCCTCCCCACACACATTTTTCACTGCTCCCATCAAGAAAGAGATCCAGGAGAATCAGAGATGGCACCACTCAGCTTCTTCCCACGGGCAGTGAGAACGCTGAACGACCAAAGGAACTACTCACCCTAACCATTCAAGACTCTCATATTCATGAAACAATATCGACTTATTTATTTGCATAACTGAGTACTTGTCCTGCATTTGTACTGTTTCTCTGTATACGTGTTATGTCTGGTTGTGTGTCTACGTGCTTTGCACCAAGGACTGGAGAACGGTGTTTCGTCGGGTTGTACTTGTGCAATCAGATGACAATAAACCTGACTTGATTTGTTTTCAGCATCTGGGGTATTCCACTATTATTTTACTGATGTTGACTCCGATAAAAATCAAGTTCAAGTTTATTATCATATGACTAGAGGCATCAGCACTTCTCTGGACCACACATATACACACACAGCACATAATAATCACACACATCCCGAGAAATAGAAAATAAATCTGTGCGAATATTTTGGTATAATTTACTCAACTTTAAGCTAAACACAAAGGTAATTTCAGATTTGCTGTGTCACATAGGAAATTAGAGAAACATTAAATGAAGTTTCATTGAATTTAACATGTTTGTGAGCTGCTCAACAAATATGAAGAGCTCAAGGTTGTTTTAGTCACCAATTTTATAACCGAAGTAGAGCTCATAGGCTTTCTTAATAAGTGCAGTCATGCTGCATTTTTGAGCTTAGGCATATACTCACCACAAATGTAACAGGACGTATCATGGCTGATGCAACATTGATGAGACATTTCTGCTGTAGTGCGTCTTCCTGAAGATAAAAAAATACTATTGTTAAGTACACTCACTCTGCTATTGTCTGAAGAACATCCGCATCAGCATTCATTCAAGCTGTAATCAATGTGATGTGCAGCCTCTGTATATGTGAGCTGATTTTCTAGCCTGCCTGCATCTATCCTGACTAAGCTTTGCCCAGGCCTAAGACAACATTTGCATAGAACCTGAACTGAGTGCATGGCCAAGCAAGCTTGGACTGACCAAAACAGCTTTGTGTGCAAAAAACTGGCAGACTTAACATGACAGGAAATCACAAAAATAGGTTATAGCTTTAAAAAAAAAGGTACTTGGTCGGAAAATTTTAAAATGATTTCCATGATTAGCACCCCAAAATCCATAAAATGCACCCAAAAGGGTTCAGGAAGCAAATTCCAGGGCAGAAATATTACCTGAACCTTAATAATCTTCTATTCTGTCAGTTGATATCAGGTGAGACCCTGCTTGCGTTCTTTCATGGATTGGTGTTGTAGAGAAATGAGAGTGACCTTTCCTGTGATTGACAGCACACAAGTATTAATCACTCATTGTACTCAGATGGAAATATGAGGAGATTAATACAGTTTTCCATACTCACCCAAGCAAGGGCTTGGAGCCAAAGAACAAGATAAGTTTCTCCTTGTAGAATATTGCAGTATTGAAGAAGCCCCCTTCAGTCCACTGCAGCTGTATTTCTGCAAAGCCAAGCAATGTTATCGCTGTAATCACATTAACTACAGTTCTGAGTTTGCTTCCACCACCTATATTCACTTCATACAGTATACTGCACAGAAACAGGCTCTGGCCTAATACACTCATGTTGCCTCCTTGAGATGATCCCATTTGCCTGCATTGGCCAATATCTAATTTAATTTAATATTCTAGATATTCAGCATGGTAACAGACTATTTCGACCCACAAGCCCATGCCACCCAAGTCACCTGCAATCCCTCTCCCACCCAGATATGTTTCAAACAGTGGGAGGAAACTGGAGCCCCAGGGAAAACCCATGCAGACACAGAGAGAACATACAAATTCCTTATAGGCAGTGCAGGATTCGAACGCTGGACCTGTAAAGCCATTGCGCTAACTGCTACACCAACTGAGCTACCCCTCTAAATCTTTCCTATCCATATACTGTCTAAATTACTTCAGAATGTTATAAATGTACCTGCCTCTATAGTTTTCACTGTCAATTGATTCCACATATGTACCACCTTCTTAGTGAAAATTAAAATATATTAACTTGCTGTCTAAACTAAAAAAAATCTGCTTATATAGCCTTTGGCTCCTTTGTCAATCCTTTTAAATCTCCACCAAGCACACTGCTTGATGAAATTTGATGTTACAGAAAGCTGAGGCTGAAAAAAATGCTCTCAAACTACTTTTCCTTTCCTGTTCAACTTTTCCCTTACCATCAGAAGTTAATGACAAACCAAATCGGTCATGAAAAGTGGGGCTGCTGCAGAGGTTCGATCATTCTTTGTGTGAAAGTGAAAATTAAACCTTGTTGCATCTTAAAGGTGATGCATTTGATAATATATTATTTGAAAATATCTTGAGTGGATCTCGTATGACTCCAAATAAAACCAAATATGCAAATCTTATTTCTTCAATTTCTGAATACAACAATTTTTTTCAAGTTTGTTTCCTGAAAAAATATTGTGGATTATGATAGACAACTTCAAGCTGAATATAAAAATAATTTTGGATTTTCTGTATCACTTAGAAAGAGAAGGAATGAGTCAAATTAGGGGATGTGATGGTGAGAACTGGGGAGAGGTGAGGTCAGAGACAAGTTTTACATTTATCTCTCTATCCCAACTATTCTCAACCATTTCCTTTTGGGTATGGCCCACCCAGGAGCCTAATAAAAGTCTATGGGCCCCTTCCCTGTGGAGCAATAAAGTGTAGTTGGTTTCTTCTGTACTTCTCGTCTACTGACTACATAGTTTGATTTCAAACCATGCTTCTCCCCCCCCCCACCCCCCACCCCCCACTCACCTTAAATGTTCTGTGGTCCCCATGGCTCCCTTTGAGATTTCCTGGTCTACTCCACACTAGGAGGTCCAAGTTCTTTCTAGAACAGTGGTCCAACCTCTCCTTTCCACTACCACACTCCCTTTTATCCAGCCTAATTCATTCTTACGTGAAACAGCTTCTCCTTCAACTTTGCTCACTTTCTCCAAGTTGTCATTGTAGGAACTTGCATTCACCATGTCATGCCTATCCCAATGTCAGGTGTGTGGAGCAGCCCATGTTTCAGTTTACCTCCATCCTGGAACAATGCTGGAGAAATTCTGATGGTCAGTATACTTTTTGTAGCAAAGATAAAGATACAGACCCAATATTTTGGGCCAGAGCCCTTCATCAAGGTGTGAACAAACTGTAGGCAGGTGCCTGAATAAAATGATGGGGGGGAGGGGCATGGGGAGAAGCACAGTCCCACAGAGAGGAAATAATACGTGGATGTGAGGGACGGCATGTCAGCAAACAGGGGGAGGGGGGATGGCTCTATGAATGGAGAGGTAAGGGGGTGGAGGAAAGGAGACAGAGGGATGGGAAAGAGAGAGAGAACGGGGAGGGGTCTAGCAAGACCCAAAATGTTGACTGACCACTTCTACCTTCGGATGCTGTCTGACCTGCTGAGTTGTTCCAGCAGTTCTTTGTCTGCCGGCATGTGGGGTTTTTTTTTGTGTTTCACCATTATAAGCGAACTGAGTCCCACTGCTAGGATAGGAGACGTGGACACCCTGTTACTAACTGCGCTCCTAATGCTTATTATCAATATCTCAAAGCAATAAGTGGGAAAATATAAAATAAGCTGCTTACCCATTTTGCAAATGAACAGGTTATTCACTCAACTGAAACGTACACCATTCGGAGAGATTGGGGTGATTTGCATCCACCTATCTTGACTTCATGCCCTGACTCCTATCAAACCGAATGAAACTCTGATGTGAATTATTAATTGAGACAGCTTTCAGATTGTTACTGGGACAATCCCTCAGATTTTTGCTAACTTCCCTACTGAATATTTAGCTCTCATTTTAAGCTGTGCCTATTTGTGATAAACTCCATTACCAGTGGAAACATTTTCTCTCTATCCAATTCATTCTTTTAAAAAGAATTATAAACCCAATAATTTTCCCAGGAAACACAAGTCCAGATGATCCAATTCCTGACACGTTAGCGACAGACTGGGAATTTGCATCGCTTCCTCTTGTGTGCTCTGAATTCTCCAGGATATTCTTCAACAAAGACTCAGTGCAGCAGAAGCAAACCCACGTCTGCTTTAAATTAAATTCAAGCCCATGCTGAACAAATACCCAAATTAACCTCCAACCCAGGTACGTTGTTTGAACGGTGGGAGGGAAACAGAGCACCGGGAGGAAAAACGTGCAGACATGAGGAGAATGTTCAAACCCAGGTCTCTGGAGTTGTAACAGCTCTGAGCTAACCACTACTCTAAATGTGTTTTGTTTCCCACAATGCAGAAATCGGATATAAATATTCCATTCGGCTTTTGGATATTTTTTTCCCTGGCATCAAATTTTTTAGTGATCTGTGTACACAGTCTTACATCGGCCTCCATAATGCTCACCAACAGATATACAAAGTCTACACTGAGAGATGCAACCCATGGCAAAGTTCGTTTGCTTTGGATCTTGGGCAGTTCTTTTCACTTCTCACTTGGTTCTTGCCTTCACTCTGATATGGGTTAATCTTGGTCTCATCTGTCCACAAGACCTTTTTTTAAGGATTCTGCAGGCGCTTTTTGCCAAACTGTAACCTGCCATCCTTTCTGGGGCTAACTAATAACAACATATAACAATTACAGCACGGAAACAGGCCATTAGGCCCTTCTAGTCCGCACCGAACCAAATACCCCTTTCTAGTCCCACCTCCCTGCACAATGCCCATAACCCTCCATCTTTTTCTCATCCATATACCTGTCCAACCTTTTCTTAAATAATACAATTGACTCCGCCGCCACTATTTCTCCCGGAAGCTCATTCCACACTGCTACCACTCTCTGAGTAAAGAAGTTCCCCCTCATGTTACCTCTAAACCTCTGGCCCTTAACTCTTAACTCATGTCCTCTTGTTTTAATCTTTCCTCCTCTTAACGGAAATAGTCTATCCACATCCACTCTGTCTATCCCTTTCATAATCTTAAATACTTCTATCAAATCCCCTCTCAACCTTCTACGCTCCAAAGAATAAAGACCTAATCTGTCCAATCTCTCCCTATACTCTAGATGCTTAAACCCAGGTAACATTCTGGTAAACCTTCTCTGCACTCTCTCCACTCTGTTTATATCCTTCCTATAATTAGGCGACCAGAACTGCACACAGAATTCCAAATTAGGCCACACCAACGTCCAGTTCGCATCTAGCAGTGTTGCCTCTGTGATTATATTCACGAAGCCTTCTGAGGACAGAAGTCATTGACATATCCACAGCTGAAGAGCATTTCTGATCTGTCGGACATACATTTGGGGATTTTTCTTAATTCACTATGAAAGAAGATATTTCTGTCTTCAGCAGTGGAGATCTTCCTTAAAACATGAGTCCCTTTGCAATTACTCAGCTCACCAATACGCTCTTTCTTCTTAATGATGTTCTAAACTGTCGATTTTGGTAAACCCAAGGTTTGGATGACGTCTCTTACTGTTTTATTCTTGTTTTTCAGACTCATATTAGATTTTTTGACTTTCATTGGGACAACTCTGGTCCTCATGTAGAAAAATGGCAACTACAGACTCCAAAGGTGGTCAAAAGCTTAGAAACAAGCCTAGCTCTCTTACACCTGCACCAGTGAAGCAATTAAACATACCTGAGTACTCACAAACATGTATGATGCCAAATATCACAAACATTATAGTCCCCTGATGGAAGCATTCTAGGAGCCGTAGGTGATGCCGGTAGAGGACCCATGATTCGGAGCCGAACCGGAGCGTGGGTATGACAACGGCTCTGTACACGCTGATCTTTGTGTGTTTCTTCAGGTGGTTGTTTTTCCAGACTCTTTTGTGTAGTCTTCCAAAAGCGCTATTTGCCTTGGCGAGTCTGTTGTCTATCTCGTTGTCGATCCTTGCATCAGATGAAATGGTGTAGTCGAGGTAGGTAAACTGGTTGACCGTTTTGAGTTCTGTGTGCCCGATGGAGATGTGGGGGGGCTGGTAATCATGGTGGGGAGCTGGCTGATGGAGGGCCTCAGTTTTGTTCAGGCTGACTTCCAGGCCAAACATTTTGGCAGTTTCCGCAAAACAGGACGTCATGCACTGGAGAGCTGGCTCTGAATGGGCAACTAAAGCGGCATCGTCTGCAAAGAGTAGTTCACGGACAAGTTGCTCTTGTGTCTTGGTGTGAGCTTTCAGGTGCCTCAGATTGAAGAGACTGCCATCCGTGCGGTACCGGATGTAAACACCATCTTCATTGTTGAGGTCTTTCATGGCTTGTCTCAGCATCATGTTGAAGAAGATAGTAAAGAGGGTTGGTGCGAGGACGCAGCCTTGCTTCACGTCGTTGTCAATGGAGAAGGGTTCGGAGAGCTCATTGCTGTATCTGACCCGACCTTGTTGGTTTTCGTGCAGTTGGATAACCATGTTGAGGAACTTGGGGGGGCATCCAAGGTGCTCTAGTATTTGCCAAAGCCCTTTTCTGCTCACAGTGTCGAAGGCTTTGGTGAGGTCAGCGCTGTCTCCGCTCCATCCTCAACATTCATTGGAGTGACTTCATCACCAACATCGAAGTACTCGAGCTGGCAGAGTCCACAAGCATCGAATCCACACTGCTGAAGACCCAACTGCGCTGGGTGGGTCACATCTCCAGAATGGAGGACCATCGCCTTCCCAAGATCGTGTTATATGGCGAGCTCTCCACTGGCCACCGAGACAGAAGTGCACCAAAGAAGAGGTACAAGGACTGCTTAAAAAAATCTCTTGGTGCCTGCCACATTGACTACCGGCAGTGGGCTGATATCTCCTCCAACCATGCATCTTGGCACCTCACAGTTCGAGGGGCAACAACCTCCTTTGAAGAAGTCCGCAGAGCCCACCTCACTGACAAAAGATAAAGGAGGAAAAACCAAAGACCCAACCCCAACCAACCAATTTTCCCTTGCAACCGTACCTGCCTGTCCCACATCGGACTTGTCAGTCACCAACGAGCCTGCAGCAGACGTGGACATACCCCTCCATAAATCTTCGTCTGCGAAGCCAAGCCAAAGAAAAGAAAGATAGTCCCCTGAAATGAGAGGACTACGTATAAAAATTGCTGTTATTTCCACATGGTCAAACCAAAATGTATAGAAATAACTTTTAATAAAATCTGGAATGTGCATTGTTTGTATTGTTTGATTACAAATTTGAAACTGGGGAGTACAGTGGAAAATAAAGGAAAAAAGTGTCTTTGTCCCAAACATTATGGAGAGTACCGTAAATTCCAACAGCTAGCGCACGGTTTCACGATTTCCAGCAGCATTTTCAATATAAAATCACTCTTGGCCACCTTGCTGTATCCTGTGAGATCTATATTTTCACAAGGAACAATGCAGCAGTTTCCTAAGGGGGGGGGGCATCAATTAAATAAACCCTTAGTTTCCAGACATCAACTGCTCAAATAGGCAAAACAGTTGTACGTAATTATTCCTTTGTGTCTATCCTTCCCCAACCATCAACCACCCCACTTCCACTGCCCCCCCCTCCCACAACAAAACAGGCTTAAATATTCCTGTCAGCAAGCTGATTAACCTATATGTTTTAGTAACATAGGAAGTAGGAACAGGAGTAGGCCAAAAATGGCCCATCGAGCCTGCTCCACCATTCAATACGATCATGGCTGATCTAATTTATGACCGAACTCCACCTATCTGCCTTCTCCTCATATCCCCTAATTCCTCTATCATGTAAAAATTTATCTAACCGAATTTTAAATATGTTTAATGCGGCAGCCTCAACCACTCCCCTGGTTAGGGAATTCCAAACATTCACTACTCTCTGGGAGCCTTTTCTTCCCACAACTTTTTTAAATGTCTTATGTCACTGTAGTTTATTGTTCATTACTATTTGAAGATGGATTACCTGCTGACATCTCTTCAGCCGTGTCCCATTCACAGGTAGATTGACGAATTCGTTGTGGTCTGGATCTCCACAGGTGTGATAGCCTGTGTCCTGTTTCAGTGAATTGTCAGGATAGAAACATAGCATTTCAAAATAACATGCATTCTGCAGCAGTTATGTCGAAGCTGCTTTGATACTGTTCCACAAAAACAAGAGTAACCTTGGGAGTTTCTGGACACAATACCAATCCCAAAGGAAAATGAAAAAAGATGGACACACACAAACATTCAAAGTTCAGATTTATTGTCAGAATTCATGCATGGGAGCAGCGCGGTTAGAGCAAAGGTTAGTGCAATGCCTTAACAGCATCAGCAATTGGGACCTGGGTTTGAATCCTATGCTGTCCGTAAGGCGTTTGTTCATTCTCCCTGTGTCTGCGTGAGTTTTCCCCGGGGGCTCCGGTTTCTTCCCACATACCGGGTGTGTAAGTTAATTGGGTGTAAATTGGGCAGCATGGACTTGTGGGCTAAAATGGTCTGTTCCTGTGCTGTGGGTCTAAATTTAAATTTAAAATTTAAATGTATGGCATCACATGCAACCCTGAGATTTTTTTTCAAAATTTATACTTATCAGTAGGGCAAAAATACTCTATTCGAGAAAAGATATGTATACAAAGTAGAGAAATGTAAAAAAAGACAGATGTGCAAACAAACTGACAGTGCGATATCGAAAATAAATATTGAATAAGAAATAATGTGCTAAGTAAGAGTCCTTAAATGAGTCCCTGATTGAGTTTGTTGTTGGGGAGTCTGATGGAGGAGGGGGAGCAGCTGTTCCTGAACCCGGTGTTGTGAGTCTTGTGGCACCGAAACCTCTTTCCTGATGGCAGCAGCGTGTGCTGCGTGGTGTGGACCCTTGATGCTTGCTGTTGCTCTCCTGTAGATTTTCTCGATGGTGGAGAGAGTTTTGCCTGTGACGTACAGCGTAAAGCGTGATCAACGTTTCAGGCCCTTCGTCAGGTTCCTTCCCTCCTTCTTCAATCCTTCCTATGGATGCTGCATGACCTGCTGAGTTTCTCCAGCCCATTTGTGTCTAGCCCCAGCATCTGCAGACATCCTTGTTGAACAAAAAAAAAAGATGGCAGCTGCTGGAAATCGGAAATAAAAATAGAAAATATAGGAAGCACTCAGCAGGTCAGGCCACATCTCTGGAAAGGGAGTGAGGTAGTATTTTAGTCCGATTTCTTTCCATGTATATGCTTCAATATTTATTCGACTACTAACAAAGCGTAATGCTTTAGAAACTATGTTCTGTTCTTGGTTTCCTAGCTTTTAATATGAGAGAGTTCTTTGTTATGACTGGAAGTTCAGCCAGCTCAATTACACGATGTCTGCCAGATGCCAGGAATCCTTTTGAACACTTGCCTGACGGTAACAGACTCTGTAACAGTGGGAAATCCACAATGCAGCAATGATTTGATCTTGGCAGAGAACTTTGCCAGAGGTCATCGCTTCAACACTGAGTGCAAATCCTGGATCAACATGCCCTGCCTGATGTAAATGAGATGTCAAGAAGTTCCAGGATGAGAACTGGCCAACTTGATTCATGGAAATTTCACAATGTTTGCACCTCATGAACCAAATCCATTTTGCTCCCAATCATCCTGGGCTGACAGATTCAAAATATGACATTCAAGGATTAATGGCAAGGTGTTTTTTTTTATATAGCATTCCTGGGATATATGTACCCCCATTGAAAACAACAGGGAGAAAAATGACATTGTTTACCCAATAAAAGTACAAAAGTTAACTGGAGCTGATGTCTGAAAATTCCACTCTTGCTTCCCAGTCTGATCACAAATTGAATTAAATGAGATGAGAGTTTTTTGTCATATACAGTAAAGTCCGTGGTGTCTGGCACCTATGGAGATTGGTAGATGTCGGATGTGTATTTTCCGATCGCTTGAGACTTACTCTTACAATACACAAGCATTAAGAATAAACAGTTTAAAAAACAAAAATACTCTGTACTTACACTGAACAAACTTCACTTGCCTGAATAAATAAACCTAAAAGCATTTTACTTTATTTTCAGTCACATTCTATGAAAACAACTTAACCATCGCTGCATCTGCAGGTTCCTCCCCCTCCACGGAGCCATTCAAAAGACGAAGAGTAACATTATAAATAATTAAACACCCCCTCTCCACAAATTCACAGATAAAGCCTTTGACCAGGGTGACTCTTATTAAGCAGGGATAAGGAGGCATTAAGAGGGTCACTCCAACAGCAAGTAGCATAAACCAGCTCTTGGTCCTGGGCTGTGCCATTGCTGTTTCACACAACTTTATTGAAACAGCTACTATGAGCAAAGCCCAACCAAGGCTGAATATTTGCTCCCATCTTCACCAAAAGTTTATGTGTTACTTCAGAGAACATTTACTTTTACAATTTTAAATTTACATTCTTTTTCCGATTACTTTTTCAATCAATTTTCCTCAATATTTTTTCTGGTTTTGTAGTTGCTTGAATTCCAGATATTAGATAAGTACTTTGTATAGATTCACCAAATTGCTTTATTACCAAGACAGAAAAAAAGAACACAGGTGCTCCCCTACTTACGAGGGTCTGACTTGCGGTTTTTCAAAGTTACGATGGTTCGAATCCATACTTTCAATTTCAAATTCCGATCTGTTCCCACGCTTGCGATATGGGGTACACGATGCTGATTCAATCACGGTCACAGTCACTGTACCAATCACGTGAACAAGTGCCCTGTGAACCACCCATCATGTCTATTAAACGCCCATGTGCGTCTCCTGCTTCTGGTGAGAAGACAAAAGCAATCACACTGGTGTGCTTTTCAGCTGTGTACGTTCATGGTTTATTTCCAGTGTGGAATGAAGGTATTCAAAATTTAATTATAAAAATTGGTGGGTGTGGTATCCTTATCCGCCTTGCGCTTTTTTTCGACTTATGAAGGGTTTGTGGAGCTCTTGTAAATGTGAAAGGATAAATAAATTATTTTTCAAATGCAAGGAAAAAAAAAAGGTGCATTTCATTTTGTAATGCAGACAGATCTTTAAGTTTTCCCGGAGGAGTTTCTGGTTCGGGTGAGGTTCAAAAGCCTGACTGCCGTTGGGGGCATGCTCACACTCCTCATACAATCCTCTCAAGAATCTACTATTATTTATAACAATGTTTCTATTTTCATCTATGTACTGCATATAGAAATCACTTGTAAATATACGTGCTATGCACTGAGGACCGAAGAATGTCATTTTGTCCAGTTGTATTTAACAATTATGATAATAATAAGCTTGAACTTGAACTTTTAATGGGCAGGGAAGTCTGGGGACAACTTGTGCTCTGATGCACATACATCGGGGCATTTCTCCGGCAAAATTAGGGTTGTTATATTTTGCCGTACTGTACCCGGAGACAAACACAGAGACAGACACCCAGAACTAATGGAAGACCATCAACTTAGTGAAAGAGGCCCTTTGGTCTGCCCATAGCCTGTTGGTCTTTCAGAGTATGGAGTTGTTGGTAAAGGAATACTTCTGACTGGCACATTTCAGGCTACAGGAGTACATGCTGAGGGGTGCACTGAGGTCCTGGTGCAGCCAATGGGAGGGCCCTGTGGGGATGGGCCACTGTCTAGAGTGGTTATTGAAGGGCTGAGAGTGAGGGGTAGGGAGTAATGACAAGGTGCCACAGGGGTGGGAATGCTGCTAAATAAAAAATAAATGTAACAATGTAGAGCAGTGGTTTTCAACCTTTTTCTTTCTGCTCACATACCTCTTTAAGTAATCCCTATGCCATCAGTGCTCTGTGATTAGTAAGGGATTGCTCAAGGTGGTATGTGGGTGAAAAGAAAAAGTATGAAAACCACTGTTTTAAACGTCCTTAATTGACTTGTAATGTGCATGGTTTCATAACTCCAAAGGAAATAGGCCAATGTCAATTTTTCTCAAGCAAAATATTTCACTCACAATTGGGTTTAGAGCAGGGATTTTCAACCTACCCTTCCCTTCCCACCTTAAGTAATCCCTTACTAATCACAGAGCGTCGATGGCATAAGGATGACTGAAAGTGGGATGTAAGTCGAAAGAAAAAGTTGGAGAACCACTGATGTAGATTGAGGGAAATGTATGGATACGACACTAACTTTGAATGGGTTTCTTTACATCAATAATTGTGAATTATGTCTATTTTTAGTTTAAATTTTTTTAACCTATATTTGGCAGTGTGATAGTACAGATTCTATCACCAATGTGTCTATGTACAGATGGTAGTGTAGGATGACTGATTGGCTGAGAATGTAGCCCCACCTACTGGCACGTCTTAAAGGATTGCTCCTAGCCAGACCAGGTCACTCTGGACTGGTCGACCTACTTGTGATATGCTCCAGTCTTTTAGTTAATAAAAGCCATGGTTTGGATCAACAAACGTTTGGATCAACAAGCGTCTTTCGACGCTCACTACAGGCAGCACGGTTGGCATAGCAGTTAGTGCAACGCCTTTACAGTGATCAGAACCTGACCTGGGTTTCAATCCCGCGCTGCCTGTAAGGATTTTATACATTCTCCTCATGTCTCTTCTCCAGCGGCTCAGGTTTCCTCCCGCCATTCAAAATGTTCCAAAGGTGTAGGTTAATGGGGTATAAATAGGGCGGCATGGACTCGTGGGCCGAAATGGCCTATTGCCGGGCTGAAATTTAAAGCTTATTGTCTGTTATTTGCATTTCATATTTGTCATATTTTACTCAGTTCTACTTGAAGCAATGAAATGGTACAACATTACGTGACATGTAATTACTGAAGTGAGAAGCACTTCAAAACTTGAAAGAAGGCTTTCTCCATAATTGACCTAACATTTACAGGCAAAAAAAAAATTATAAGACCAAGTTTTTCCTAAAATTCAAGTCCCCACAATGTTTAGATGGATACACGTTATGGTATCTTGGCATACATGCATGAAAATCTGCCACTTGTTGTCTAGTTGGTCAAGCTCCCACTGGCTGAGCTTTACGTACAGGAGTGAGTGCCTATCAGGGAATATTCACTGATTCCCCTCCTTGCCCTTGTTCAGCTATTCCAACCCTGTCCTCATTAGACTGGCTATGTCCCCGTTGCACCCTCAGTGTTGAGGGAGGTTTCCTACCTGAAATGTTGACCAGTCCTTTTTCTCTCGCACAGACCCTGCTCAACCAGCTGAGTTCCTCCAGCAGAGTCTTTTTGCTCCAGGTTCCAGCCACTGCGGTCTCTCATGCATTTTCAGTGAATAACCACACTGATTTGCAGGTCAAGTTCACTGTCACCTGATTGCACAAATACAACCCAATAAAACAGTGTTCTTGGTATAAAACACGCAGACACACAACCAGACAGAACACACATGCAGACAAACAATTCATATGCAGGACAGGTATTTGTAAATACAAATGAATAAATATCATTTCATGAATAGGAGAATCTCGGATGGTTAGTGTGAACTGTTCCTTTGGTCGTTCAGCATTCTCACTGCCTGTGGGAAGAAGCTGTTCCTCAGCCTGGTGGTGCTGGCTCTGATCCTCCTGGATCTCTTTACACAGAGATTGCTGTCTGTATGATGTTAGAGAGCTGTTTTCATGAGGTTAAGGCAACATGATTAACCATCGGTAATTAAGTTGCTACCTCTTTTACTTGGCTGAGGCCTTGCCTTGGGTCTTGAAGCAACCTGCGCAAAATCATAGGCGCCAGGCTTGTGTTATATTGGATTGAAAAGTATCCAAAGTTATTTGTTCTTAATTTCCCCCTACCAACAGCGTGTTTTAAAAAAAAATGACATACGTTTGTGAGCATTTCACAGTGGATTGATGTCAGATAACTTGCTTTAACTGCTTCAAGCAAAGCTGCCAAAGCTGTTCTGAGCAACCCTGGCCTCTTGAGCACCCTGCACTTCCTTCCCTTCCCCAGCAGGGGCAGTGCTGCAAGACGTTTCTTAAAGCTCTCCATTTAACCAAGCTCTTGGTCACCTGTCTCAGGAAAACAGAAAGGAACAGGTCCTTCAACCCACCAGACCTGTGATGTCCATGATGCCAAACTGAACGAGTTCAGTTCAGATTTATTGTCATCTGACTACATATATAACCAGATGAAACAACGTTTCTCCATACCTTGGTGTACACACATAATACACAGCACATAATAATCACATACATGTATAAAAATATAACATAAAATCAATATGTATACATACATAAAAATGTAATATAAAATAAATATGTATGACTATAGCAGATAATGCAGCACCTATGGGAAGTAAGGTATAAGCAACATTTCGGGTGTGTGCTCTTTATCAAGGTATGAACGAAACGTGGACAGGTGCCTTAATAAAATGGTGGGGGAGGAGAGGAGAGACAAACAAGCAGGGAGAAAAGAAAAGCTGAAAAAAGTCTCTTTTACCCTCCCACCTATATCCACCTACGACCTATTATCCTGTATTCCTCCATGCAGTGTCACTGAATATCCATCGATTCACTTCCAGTGCTCCCGTATCCTCCTGTTCATTCCATCGACAACCCGAGCTCCAGAGCCAAGTCTCTGACACGATCAGGAAACCCTTTGGGAGCATTTCTTGCTCTCAGCACCCTCCTCAACTCCCACAATGAGTCAGTCTCCCACAGCCTGCAGCCCGTGCGGGTCCCTCAGTTATTGAGGCCCTCACTGGTCTGACACCATGGTCATCTTTCTGTTCTTCAGCCCTGAGTCACTCGCTGGTCCATTGCCATATGAAGGCAAGCTTTCCTCCTTGCCTACAACTTTCTGAGGTCTATGGATTTGTTCTCTAAGATCCCTCCGTGCATCAGTTCTCGGAAAAATCCACCTGTTTACTGACCTCTTGCATTTCAGCTCCCAGAATGCATGACCTCACACTTGTCCAGATTCAACTTCAACTGCTATTTGTCTGGCCAACTTCTCAACCAGCCTGTAACCTGCTGCGTTCTTTGACAAAGTTTCCTGCCATCCACACCACCAGCGAACAATCAGACTCCATCCAAATCATATAAACATCACAAGACCCAGCACTGATCCCTGTGGAACCCTACTGGTCACAGAGCTCCAGTCAGAGAAACACCACTCCAGATGACTCTCTGTCTTCTACAACCAAGAAAATTCTGAATCCAACTTATTCATCTGGACTGACCTATCACAAGGAACCTTGTCAAATGTTTTACTAAAGAAATAATATCACAGTCCTATCTTTTCAATCATCTTTGTCACCTCCTTGAATGTGACCTACACAAAGCCAAGCTGACAATCCCAAATACGTCCAAATAAGGGCAAATTCTGTCTCAAAGAATCTTCTCCAATAATTTCCCGACCTATAACTTCCTTCTTCGTTCCTGTTACTCCTTCTTAAATAAGAGAACAACATTGGCTCTCCTCCAATTATCTGGCAAACTCATCTGTGGCTAATGTGGATACAAAGAGATCGGTCAAGATCCCAGCAGTCTCCTCAGCCTTCCCTTTTCTCCCATTGCTTCATTCCTTCAGAAGAGTGTGTGAGGCCCCAGAGTCCAGTGTGTCTCACCTAAAAGGTGATGGGAGTGTCAAACTTGATGAGGGAAAGGGTGATGGAGACAGAAAAATCCACAATATCCGGAATTCAAGCAACTGGCAAAAAAAATTGTATAAGTAGGTAAAAAATGCGAAAGTTTAAAATTGGTGTCCCCGAGTGGCTATCTTGCCACTATCTCAATAACTGGGAAATGAACTTATTCGGCACCTACCAATCCCCATAGGTGCTGATACCGCGGTGGGGGGGGGGGGGGGGGGTTTACTGTAGTATTTGCTCGTGAAACGCTGTGAACTGTGGTGCAGGACAATATTCTGTGTTGAAAATATTCTGCGATTCATGGATATGATCCCCCAAAAACTCAGTTAAGGAGTTTGTTTTAAATTCAGGTGCCTCATGGCAGCAGCAGACATTTAGACATAGTTCGGGCAGGAGATATCCTGACTTAATCATACACTGAAAATGGGCAAAATAACATTAACCAGCTGCCCCGTTAATTTCTGGGATCTTTTCCTGTGCCAGTTACCCAGAATGCATTGGCCTCCCTCCATATCCTGGGAATCCTGGAATTAATTCCACGAGGCCCTGGGGCCTTACCCACCTTAATAAATTTTATTTTTAAAATATTTATACGTTAACAGGCCATTTTGGTCCATGAGCCCATGCCGCCCAATTGGACCCAATTAATCTACAACACTAGTATATTTTGAACAGCGGGAGAAAACCTGAACCCCTGGAGGAAATCCACGTGGGCATGGGAAGAACGTACAAACTCCTTAGAGTCAGCGCAGGATTCGAACCCTGGTCCCAATCGCTGGTGCTGTAATGGTGTTGTGTTATCCGCTAGGCTAACCATGCTGCCTCTTGTGAAGAGCCCAGCATCTTGTTCTAGAATACCAACACACCCCTCCGTCATCTCTCCATTGACCCATGTCTGGCTCAAGACTGGCTGAAGGGGTACCAGGTATCTGAACCGGGGTGCTAGAGGGTGCTGGATGTTACCTGATCAGATCAGAGATGTGCATAGAACAGTACAGCACAGAAAAAGGCCCCTTTGGCCCTTCTTGTCTGTGCCAAACCATTTTTATGCCTACTCCTACTGACTTGCATTCCAGTCCATAGCACTCCATACCTCTCCCATCCATCTAAGTTCTTAAATGTTAAAATTGAGCCGCATTCACCACCTCAGCTGGCAGCTCGTTTCACACTCCTTCCACTCTCATGTTCCCCCTGTACTTTTCCCCTTTCACCCTTAATCCATATTCTCTGGTTTGTATCTCACGTCCCCTCAATGAATGAAGCCTGTCTATCTTTTCTTTGTCTATACCCTTCATAATTTTAAATACCTCTATCAAATCTCCCCTCATTCTTCTATGCTCAATGGAATAAAGTCCTAACTTGTTTAAACTTTCCCTGGGCAACATATATTCTCTGCATTCTTACCATCTTATTGGTAACTTTCCTGTAGTTAGGTGACCAAAACTGTACACGATATTCCAAATTTAGTCCCACCAATGTCTAATACAACTTTACTATAACATCCCAAATCCTATATTCAGTACTTTGATTTGTGAAGGCCAATATGCCAAAAGCTCTCTTTACAACCCTATCCACCTGTGATGCCATTTTCAGGAAATTATGTACCTGTGTTCCCAGATCCCTTTGTTCTACTGTACTCCTCAGTGCCCTACCATTTACCATGTATGTCTTTCGTGGTTTGTTCTTCCAAAATGCAACACCTCATATTTGTCTGCATTAAATTTCACCTGCCATTTTTGCAGCTGGTCCAGATCCCTCTGCAAGCTTTGAAAACCTTCTTCGCTGTCCACAACACCTCAATCTTACTATCATCTGCAAACTTGCTGATAACGTGGGTTACTACGTTATCTCCAGATCACTGATATAGATGATGAACAACAATGGTCCCAGCACTGATCCCTGAGGTACACCACTAGTCACAGGCCTCCAGTATGAAAAGCAATCATCTACCATTACTCTCTGACTTCTCCCATCCAGCCATTGTCGAATCCAGTTCACTACTTCACCATGAATACCTCGCTTCTGAACCTTCCTGACTAACCTCCCATGTGGGACCTTGTCAAAGGCCTTACTAAAGGCTATGCAGACAATATCCATAGCCTTTCCTTCATCAACTTTCTTCGTAACCTCCTCAAAAACATTATGTTTAAACATGACCTTCTACGCACAAAGCCATGTTGACTATCCCTAATCAGTTTCTGGCTGTCCGAATAATGATCTCTGAAAACACCTTCCAATAATTTATCTACTACTGACATCAGGCTCACTGGCCTATAATTTCCAGGGTTACTTTTGGAGCCTTTTTTAAACAACAGAATAATGTGAGCTACCCTTCAATCCTCTGGCTCCACGCCTGTGACTAAGGATATTTTAAATATTTCTGCCAGAGCTCCTGCAATTTCCACTCTAGCCTCCATCAAGGTCTGAGGGAAAATCTTGTTAGGCCTTGGGATTTATCCACCCTTATTTGCTTTAAGACAGAAAGCATTTCCTCCTCTTTAATCTGAGTAGGTTCCATGACCTCACTGCTTGTTTTCCTTACTTCCCACATCTCTGCGCCCATTTCCTAAGTGACTCTGGGGGGACTCTTTTTTGCTTCTCTGATTGTAGGGGTCGTTTTAAACAATTTCTGCCAGTGGTGAATCTGTCTCCCTTACAGCAGGCAAAAGCAAATTCCATGTCATATTGCACTGTTTTTATTAGATGACAATAAAGAAACCTTTAACCTTGAAATGCAAGTCCAGTTTTACAAACCAAGTTTGTAAAAGTCCCCGCCAGATGGCTAAGTGTTTACTCTGTCTCAGTCAAACCATCGTGCAGCTCACAAACTTGCGACAACAGGGTAATTTAAGATGAATTTAACAGGTGTTTTATTTTCTTACAATTGCAGCTTGCTTAATTGGATTTGTTATCATAAATACATATTTAAAGCACAAACAAATAACAAACAAATGGATCTGCTGCTGGGAGCAGTAAGATCTGACAGGTAACTTTCTGACGTGGTATTTATTCACTGTTGAGTGGGTCTTTGGAGTGATTGCAGCCTGCTACATGACAAAAAGGCACATTTCATCCAGTCTGAGTAATGTGGAGTCGCCCAAGTACAATGTAATAATTACCGTAAATATGCCATGTGATAGTTGATACTATGCAAAAGTCAACCCCTCTATTTCTTGTTCCGGCCAGCCTGATCACCTCGGCTCCAGGCGCCTGCCCATCTGATCTCCTGACGCCCCGACCACGAACTCTGTCCTTGGACCCAGCCGCCCACCCACCGGAGCTCCGGACGCCCTGACCACGGACTCTTGGCTAGGCCCCGGCTGCCTGCCCATCTAATCTCCCGACGGCGAACTCTCATCTAGGTTCCGGCCACCCGCCCATCTAAGCTCCCAATGTCCTGAAAGTGGACTTACCACCTGTTCCCTGCTATCTACTTGCCCATCCGAGCTCCCAACGCCTTGAATGATGCAGATATTTACCACGGTCAAACGTACTAAGTGTGTAATATCCAACCCTCTAAATTTTACCCAAAAATTGGTCTACATAATTCGATTATTACTCTATATATACGGTAGTCACTTTAGAATAACAGATGTACCTTATGATGTTGTCACACTAAATGATGTTGCACAACCTAGCAATATATAACCATCCATAGGTCATTATTACAGCAGCGACCACTATTCCAACACGCTTCGTGGGCCACAAGCACTTAGTGAAGCTTGAACATGCTCTACTCACTTCTATCCTTCCTTCCTTAGAAATAGCCCAATAAAGTACTTAACTCGTTTCACAGTGGAGTTAAAAAACCTCATTAATGGGACAAAGGCAAGAATCCAGTGCTAATTTTTTAGGGGTCGGAGCTGAACAAAAACGGCAACAAAGAGGTGCTGGAGCAGTCCCCTAAAGTGCCAGGGTGGGGCTCTGGTAAGCTCTGGCAGCACTGCACAAAGGGCTCAACCCTGAAATGTTAGTCACCCTTTAATTCCTATGGATGTTGTGTGACCTGAGCCCTACTTCGAGGAAGGGCAGAGGTCCCAAACATTGGTTATATATCTTTATTTCCGATGGATGCTGCAAGTCCAGCTGAGTTCCTCCAGTATTCCTGTGTTTTGATCTCCAGTGACTTATCTTGGCCTGCTCATCTTGAAGCAATGGACAGGAAAAGGCACCAAGGCCTTCACTTCATCGGAAGGTAATTTGGCATCTCGCCTGCCTCCCTTAACAACTTCCGCGGGGGGCACCATTGAAACCATCCAATCAGGGTGGTATGAGAGGTACCCCACCCAAGACTGCAAGAAACTGGAGAGGGTTGTGAACATGTCTCAAACAATCAATCACACAAACCCCTTCTATTGACTCCCACAGCCTTGGAAAAGCAGTCAACATATTAAAGGACCCGTCCCACCACAGCCATATTATTTCCCATCCCTTCCCCCAACCCCAAAACAGGAAGAAGATCACAGACCACCCAATTCAAGGACAGTTTCTTTCCTGCCATTATCAGACTCCTGAATGAGCTTCAAATGGTAACATTTTGCTGCCATTGCTGACCTCTTGCACATCTTCATCTCTCATCACTTCACATTAGGCTGATGCCCTAGTACCACCCTCTCCAAATCCAGTTTTTCAGGAAAGGTGTCAAAGAGATGGACAGGACAAAGGAAACATCATTGAGGTGAGCCCAGGATTGCGGGAGGGAATAAGTTGTTGGCAAAATTGCTGAACTGATAAGTTAATGATGGCAGTTAGAGAGAGAGAGAGAGAGAGAGAGGGAGAGAGAGAGGGAGGGAGAGAGAGAGAGGGAGAGAGAGGAGAGAGAAAGAGAGAGGAGAGAGAGAGTGAGAGAGGAGAGAGAGAGTGAGAGAGAGAGAAAGAGAGAGAGGAGTATGAATAAAAGAACACCAGCACTATCCTTTCTACTTTCCATTCCTCTCCCATTTCTGCCGCGTGCTATTATTTATAACTCTCCCCATTCTGATAAGAACTAATAGGCCAGAAACATTAACTTTGTTGATCGCGACACTGATGTGATCTGAGCTGCTGAGCATTTTCTTGAGTGAGACAGTTTAAGACTGACTGCAACTTAAGAACTACCTCTGTGTCATCCACGAGGAAGAAGAGCGAAAATAAATGGGACATGAGAGAAGCAATACTCAGAAGGCCATAAGACTTAGGAGGAGGATCAGGCCATTCAGCCCATCAAGTCTGCTTGCCATTCCACCCGTGGCTAAAATATTTTTCCTCTCAATCCCATTCTCCTGCCTTCTCCCCATAATCTTTGACATATAACCAATCAGGAACCTATCAGCTTCTGCTTTAAATATACCCAATGACATAGTTGTCTGGGGCAATGAATTCCATAGAAATCTCTCCTCATTTTGACTTCAACTTTGGAAATGGTCAGGGAATTCCTTAAGAGCCAAACAGATGTGTTCTATTATTGGAAAAATGAAGTGACATTGAGAATTCATCTACTCTGTCAAGGCAGAACAATCCTTAATGACTGATAAAATGCTCAAAGGCAGTTGAATGAAGACACATAGTTTAATCATTTTGTTCACAGAAGGAAGGGACAACAGGCAAGGCACAAATTGTGACTGATAGATTTTCCTGGAGTGTGCCATTGTGTGTCTAAAACTTGTCTTTGTTGTAGCTTGAAGTTCAGAACATACTGTGCTTTAGAATATTATGAACTACCCAAGACAATATTTATTTCTAACAATAGCAGTTTTATTTTATATCATAACCCAACACCATTTTTGCTGTTACAGATTTCTTTTGACCCTGGTATTCATTCACCTGGGCTTGTCAAAGGATAGAATGTAATGGCTGAAATATTTATTCATTATGGTGTGCAAACAGGTGAAAGGGCAGAGCTGATGTCTACAGTAAACTGAGAGGAGGAAGAAGGAGCAATGGAGGGAGAGAATGGGATAAGAAAGGCGAGGGCAGGCTGAAGATGTCCCGAGAGAGATATGGGATGACACAAAGAAGGGAAAAATAGTAATGCAGGAAATGCTGTCAATAGAAGAGGCCACAGATACTTTGATTGGAGTTTAGTATGCAAGAAACTCAGCAAACCAGCGTTTCGGGCCTGAGCACTGTGTCATGAGCAAAAAGCAGGCAGGCGCCTGGATCAAACGGTGGTGGAAGGAAGGAAGAAGGGGCAGGGAGAGGAGCACAGGCAAGAGGTCATAGGTGGATATGTGTGGGAGCGCAGAAGAGAAAAAAGCTGAGAGGAGCTAGGGGATGGGGGTAGCTCTCTGAACCGGGAGGGAAGGGCATGGAGAGCTGGAAGAAAGGAGATGGAGGGGAAGGAAAAGAGAGAGAGAGACAGGGGTAGATCCATCTGGATGGAATATTTGGTGATGTTCCTCCAAATTGTGGAAGCCCTCGGATTAATGCTCAGTAGGTTGACCAAAGTGTTTCAGAGTTGACATTTCGGTCAATGAGCTTTCTTCAGAGCTGAGCAAAGTTGGATGACCAAATTGTGGTACAAAAGGAGCAAGCAAGTACTGTTACCTCTAAGCTGTGTGTATACCCATGTTTTTCAACCCGTGCACAAAAAGTTAGTTACCTAAAATAGTGCAGTAATTAATAATTATACTTATTGCAAATTATCACTTAGCTAACCGTTTCTGTTAACTAGTTAGTCAGTTTTTCAAATACCACATTTGCACATCACTAATTTACCTCTCCTCACCTTTCCTGTTCTAGTTTGTACACCTGCAGTACAGCTGCATGTTTGGCGGACTGTGTTCATATCGTAAAGTTTACGAAGATCGGTTTCAAATTCTGTAAATAGCTTACTGAAAAAAAAAATTGATTTACTCTGTCGAATTCAAAAGAAGTTTACATTTCCACACGCATTCAGTACACACATACTTTTGTCACGGGAAGAAAATTGCAAAACTTAAGATTTTTGCACACACTGACCACTAAAAATTAGAGGGAATATCGTAAGCAAGTGGGGACTACAGACATCGCTCCTACATTGCTTTCTGCACTTTCTCTCTCTCTGTCTTTCTAACTGTCATGAACTCATCAAATGGACAACTTCATCTACAGCTTATCTCTCGACCAACTCTGGCCTCACCCTATCAGGGATATCCCCTTTTGTCCGATTCATCTCTCCCACACTATCTGCAACTTAAAACTAACTTAAGTTTTCTCTTCCCAAATTCCAAAGAAGAGTCCTCAACTTGAAATGTTTCCTCTTTCGTTCTCAACAGATGCAGCCTGACCAGCTGAGTGTTTTAAGCAAATTTTGTTTCAGACTTTGAGCATTTGTTGTTCTCTTGATCTTTGATGAAAATGATAATACATCTTGGGTTGTCCTGATGTGCTATGTAAGCAATAAAGCACTTTTTCCAAATGCAATCTTCTACTCTTGCTCTTTAGTCAAGTTTATTGGTGAGAGTTTATGTTTAGGTAAGGTAATGGATACTGAACTACTGCTGAAAGATCTTCTAGGAGATAAGTTTCCAAACATGTTTAGCTGATTAAATTTTAAATTTAGACATCCAGCATGGGGTGACAGGCCATTTCGGCCCACGAGTCCATTCCACCCAATTTATACCCAATTAACCTACACCCCCAGTACGCTTCGAACGGTGGGAGGAAACTGGAGCCCCTGGGGAAAACCCAAGCAGACATGGGGAGAACGTACAAACTCCTTACAGACAGCACGGGATTCAACTCCTGATCCCAATCGCTGGCGCTGTAAAGACATTGCACTAGCTGCTACACTAACTGCCCTGCCCCTGTTCCCGACATCTTTTCTCCAAATCCCTCCATCCATCATCCTCTCATCTATAAACACTGAAAAAATACATTATGATTATTGCACATCCCTTAGAATATTTCCACATCCTACCCAATCTGCACCGTTGTCCTACAAACCCTTGGAGAGCTGCCAAGCCATCAGATTTAGGAATAGGAACCTTTAGGAACTGTAGTCTAGTTGCTACGGCTGCATTTTCCACTTGGGGAGGGAAAGTGGGTCCTCGCGTCCTTGGCCCAGTAGTTCAAAGTGGACCAAGATTCCTGAGGCCATTCACTGAGACCTGCAGCACTGGCAACATTGTGCTGCTCGCACGATGGACATCTCATCAGCCATTCAACTGAATTGGAAACCAAGTTATTTCCCCATTCTGAGCAAGTGCCTCTGAGGAAGAGGACTATGGGTAATAAGGAGGAACAAAAGAGACAGCAGATGCCAGAATCTGGAGCAAAACACCTCAGTGGGTCGAGCAGCATCAGTGGATAAAAAAAAGAAAGGAATGGTTGACGTTTTGAGCCGAAACCTTGCACTCAATGTCACCAAAACTATGGAGCTGATTGTTGACTTCGGGAAAGAAAGCCAGAGATATACCATCCAGTGGGGAGGGTGAGCAAATTTAAGTTCTTGGGGAGTCACCATCTTGGAAGATCTTTTCTGGATCCAATGCACCAATGGTATTGTGAAGAAAGCGCCTCTACTTCCTCAGGAGTTTGCGGAGGTTTGGTATGACACCAGAAATTCTGGCAGATTTCTACAGATGTGTGGTGGAAAGTGTGCTGACTGGCTGCATCACCACCTGGTATGGGAACGTAAAGCCCTGCTAAAGGAAGTGGAGACAGCCTAGGACATCACAGGTAAAAACCCTCCCCACTATCAAGGACATCTATAGGGAACGCTGCCGTCAGAGAGCAGCAGCAATTATCATCAACCCACACCATCC
Organism: Narcine bancroftii; assembly: GCF_036971445.1. Classification (NCBI taxonomy): domain Eukaryota; kingdom Metazoa; phylum Chordata; class Chondrichthyes; order Torpediniformes; family Narcinidae; genus Narcine; species Narcine bancroftii. Next base: position 10,688,191 of record NC_091480.1, read on the forward strand.
AGCACACACTCTGATCTCGCTGCTGCCATGAGGAAGGAGGTATTGGTGCCACAAGACTCGCACCACCAGGTTCAGGAACAGCTGCTGTCCCTCCACCATCAGACTCCTCAATGACAAACTCAATCAGCGACTCATTTAAGGACTCTTAATTGTGCACTGTTGATTTTCTTTTATATTCTCTCTGTATTGCGAAATTTGTTCACATTCATTATCTGTTTCTAGTTCTTTGCACAACCAATCAGTGGTAATTCTGCTGTGCCCGCAGGAAAGAGAATCTCAGGGTTGTATGTCATGCCATGTACGTACTCCGACAATAAATCTGAAATCTGCATCTGAAATCTGAATCCCTTTAGCAAGACATCTAGATGAAAGGTCTTGGCTCAATATGTCGACCGTTCTTTTTCTCTAACTGATGTTCTTGATTACGTTTAGCTCAACTGTGGGTAATAAAACTGACAGAGTAAGAAGGAACAAATATTTGGGACCCCTATACAAACTCCCACCTCCGATAGCCCCTTGAGATCTTTGAGGTCCACCAGAGCAATCAAACCCTAATGTTTCATCAGATACGTGTGAACGAATTCTATCTGGTTAAAATCAACAGCATACTCATCAGACACTTTAACAGCAACAGTTTGGCAGGTCACATCCCCACAGATTGGCTCCTGTAGTCACCAACAATTACCAGAAGAGCACAGCTCTCAACACTGTTTGTCACCTTGCTCTCCCTGTGCCAAGAGAGGGAAGGAGCCGCAGCAGCATGTTATTGTAAACCTACATGGAAAAGGCAGCACCAAGAACTTACTTAACCATTATCTTCCCAATGCCACCAAGAGCACAAAGGTTGGTACCATCTCAGGACACTCTCTCTGGGCAATGCTGCTCCCTTTCCGATATCGCAGCACTTCACAGGGGCAGTGAGGCTGCTGAATGACCCTTGAACAAGCCAAAACAACTCTCTGACCCTCAGCTATCTATCAATAATATTTATTTTAATACAGTAAAACCCTGGAATCTGGCACCTATGGATGCTGGATATTTGATTTTTCTGGTTGCTTGAGATTCATCCTGACAATGCCTAACTAATGCACCAGCATTAAGAATAAACAGTTTAAAAGACAAAAGACAGTGCCAACTGTAAAGTAATTAAAAAAAAATCAGTATTGTAGTCCTTAATTATGTAAAGTTTACTTTAATCCGCAATTTCTGTAAGTTACAAAAGTTAAATTTGAACCCGGTCACTGGTGCTGTAACAGCGTTGCACTAACCACTGTGCGAACGGTGCCACCATCATAATTAACCACACCCCCCCCCCCCACAAAGTTTCTAGATAAAGCCTTACTTATATACTTAATAACCCTTCATGGCCTCCATCCCCACAAGCTCCAACATAAAAGTTCCTGTTTCACACACCATGACTTTTCACATCAAGTCAAGTCGATTGCCATTTTAATGAACAAGTACAACCCAAAGAAACAGCGTTCTTTGGACCTCAGTGCAAAACACGCAGACATATGACCAGAAATAACACACATCCAGACAAACAATATGTATGCAGGACAAGTATTCAGGTATAGAAATATCAATGTTGTTTCATGAATATGAGAGCCTCGGATGGTTAGTTATGAGCAGTTCCTTTTGGTCGTTCAGCATTCTCACTGCCCGTGGGAAGAAGCTGTTCCTCAGCCTGGTTGTGCTGGCTCTGATCCTCCTGTATCTATTTCCTGAGAGGAGCAGCTGAAAGATGCTATACACAGGGTGGAAGAGGTCCTCAATAATTTTGTGCACCCTCTTCAGACAACGATCCCAGTAGATCACTTTGATGAAGGGAAGAAGAATCCATTGATCGTCTCTGCCACTCTTATGGACCTGTGGATTGACTGCCGATCCATTTCTCTGCAGCAACCATACTGCACATTGATGCAGCCGGCTCGATAGACCTCCTGCAGAAGATTGACTTAATAGTGGCCGGTAGCCTAGCCTGCTTCAATCTTCTCAGGAAGTGCAGTCACTGTCGTATCTTCCTAACAAGTGAAAAGACGTTGAGCATCACAATAGGTCACTGGTTCAGTGAAATCCAAGGAACATGGTTCTCTCCATTCTCTCTACTACAGAGCTGTTGATGTGTAGTGGATGGTGGTCGATCCTGGTCCTCCTGAAGTCCACGATCATCTCCTTCGTCTTCTCCAGGGTGAGACTCATTTCACAAGATTTTCCGCCTCTTCTCTGGAGTGCGACTCCTCGTTGTTGCTGACCAGGATCGACCACCATCCACTACACATCAACAGCTCTGTAGTAGAGAGAATGGAGAGAACCATGTTCCTTGGATTTCACTGAACCAGTGACCTATTGTGATGTGCTCAACGTCTTTTCACTTGTTAGGAAGATACGACAGTGACTGCACTTCCTGAGAAGACTGAAGCAGGCTAGGCTACCGGCCACTATTAAGTCAATCTTCTACAAACTTAATGATGAAGTTGGTTTCATCATTGTCAAGCTTACTCTGGATAGGTTCAACCATTGGAAATTCTACTCCATCTCAATCTAAGGGACTCATCTCGAAGTTTTCCTCTTTTTGACTCAGCTTTTGCACACCCTTCACCTTGCCAGCATATTCTTGAAGAAAACAATAATTGAAGATTAAGAATTTCCAACCTGGCACAAAGCTCATCTATATAAATCAAAACAAAGATGGGAAAAAGATCCAAATATACAAATTCAAGAAGAAGTTTGGTCAAGATTGTGCCAAGAGAGTGTAACAAATACAAATAATGTTAGATATCAAATGGTGCAGTCTAATTTTCTACATCAATTCTTTATAAATTAAAAGGATTAAACTCAAATTATTCTGATAAATGTTTTAGATGGAACAGGGAGGAAGGGACACTCAGTTTGGCCCTTCGTTAAAGTTGAAAAATTTTGGAAAGATTTGAGTGTTTTATTAGGTCAAATTATGAAGATAAAAATAGAAAAGGATCCGAGAAAGTTTTTACTTGGTGAAATATATGAAGAAGATGTGAAATTGAAGTTGGATAAATATCAAGAAAAAGTTCATGATATAGCAATAGTGGTAGCAAAAAAAATGTGTGGCAGTGATGTGAAAAACAGAAAATTTTATAATGATGGACAGATGGAACACGGAAATACAAAAATGTACACCATTATAAAAAGTTATTTATAATTCAAGGAAGCAGATCGGGAATTTTTATAAGATTTGGAAACCATATGTGGAATTTGTTAATAAAAACCCATCCACATCACCCACTCCTCTCAATCAATAAAATGCATATCAAGAGAATATGATTAGTGAGTAATATATAGTTCAGGTGTTTTCTTTTCCTCCTTGGGGGGAGCGGAGATTTTGGGAAAAAATATACATTTTTTTGAATCATCTTGTATTGAATAATATTGTATTATCGATACATAATTGAATAATTGGTATTGATACAAGGGATAAATAAAAATTTCAAAAAAAATCACTGAGTAATTTTCCTAATTACCAGTTGTATAAAAAAGAGTGCTATTATTGGACGAACATTTATAACGAATTATTTCACCGCCATCGTTATGACCAATCTACCTTCTTTTGTCAAGGCCCTAACTGCACTCTGAATAAACATGGACCTTTGTGTGCACTTTAGAACTTGCAAGGCACACAGCACACTTGAATGCCAGGATTTTATTCTGGGACCATACAGGACTTTCCCATGGCAAACTGTTGAGGGATTCGGATCCCCAGAGAAATTACTCAAGGGCTACATGTCTTTCTTGCACTATTTTCTTGGCTCTTGAAGTCATTTCCCATCATTTTCCATGGCACATTGAGATACACTTCAAGAGAAGAAAATTGTTGGTGTTTTGCTCAGGATGGCAAGGCAATCACTGACCTTTCACATAACTTACTCACCACTCTACAGCTGTTGTGCATGGAAAAGAATCTATGTATGGAATTCAAAGTTGAACCTCTCAACTGAAGTAGCTAAAAATATTTTTTGAAATCTTTTTATGAATTCAGGTTATTCCAGTTACATCAAAGAGGCAAGAAAAGAATCACAAATATGTTTGTATTTTGAAAGCATATGCAGATTTCTTTTAAAAAGAAATAAAGCTCTGAGAGTAAATTTCTCATGGGAAAACTGCAAATAAATAGTACACTCATATCTCGACTTGCACCCAATCGAGTAACGTCCAATCACAAGTATGTCTGAGGTCACCCTAAGGGCTTCATAAAATTTTAAAAAATTTACGCCCGGACCAACATTGGCAGGCGTTAGCGGACATATAAGAAATACAGCATAGAAACAGGCCAACCTGGCCCTTCTCATCCATGCCCAACACTTTCTCCCACCTAACCTACACTCAACCTGTAACCTTCCATTCCTTTCCCATCCATATACATATCCAATTTCTCCTTAAATGCTAATATTGAGCCTGCCTCTGCCACTTGGTCTTGAAGCTCGTTCCACACACCCATCACTCTCTGAGTAAAGAAGTCCCCTCTCATGTTTCCGCTAAACTTTTGCCCCCTAACTCCCAGCTCATGTCATCTCGTTTGTATCTCCCCCTTTCTTAAAGGAAAAATCCTCTCCACATCAACTCTATCTATACCCCTTATAATTTTAAATGCCTCAATTAAATCTCCTCTCAACCTTCTATGCTCCAAAGAATAAAGACCCAACTTATTTCCCAATAATGCATTATGCATTCAATACGTGGGGTCAGAAGTCAAAACAAAGTGATTGCACTGCCAGCCATATAATGGTAAACAGTATACACCTAATTCATAGTACAGTACAAAGATGTAATTGAAATCTATAACATATGCATATACTTTTTTATAGTTATTGTGTTATTATGTTAATGTGTACTCTCTCTCTATTTACTACAAAAAAAAAGCACACTGCCCTGTATAACAGTTTTCTAGTTTCGATAGCATATGAATCACTAGCGTCCAATATCAAATCACGTTCTGTGCAGAATCTTGTTGCGTGTTATCTCGTTGGCTAAATGTTATCACAGAGCTCATTTTATTAATTATGATATTTAGACATCAAGTCAAGTCATCTTTATTTATCGTTCATACTATGCTCACACGGTAAAGATGAGATAGCGTTTCTCCAGGACCACGCACTATATTTACATAAATATAAATTAAGACAGAAGTTAACCATATAAAATATTAAGAAGTATATTATTAGAGTCCGTGGTACTCTATGGACATATGTTCTTGGAATTTAGGAGTCTGATAGCCAGGGGGAAAAAAAACTGTTGTCCAATCTGGGCGTAAGGGCTCAAGTGTTGCTGTACCTCCTACCTAATGGGAGAAGGGAGAACAATTTACATGAGGGGTGTGTGGAGTCCCTAACAATGTTTATTGCCTTTCACTGGCATTGAGTGTTGTAGATGTCCCTCATGGTAGGAAGAGATCCCTCAATTATCTTTTTCCGCTGACCACTATCCTCTGTAGGATCTTGCGGTCCGAGGAGGTACAGCTTCCAAACCAGGCAGTGATGCGAATGTACAATTTAGAGGTTTAGGTAAATATGTGTCATGGTATCTTATGTTGATTGACTTAAGCCCAAATCAATTTGCGTCCCCACTTGTAGAACGTAACCCAAATGCAAGTCAATGCATGGCTGTAATTGTCTGTGTGGAAGTGGATGAGACGTGCAGGGTGAATGCTTGCAAGCATGCACAGTAGATTGTACACTACATGAATGGTGCATGTGATACACGTGGGTATGTGGAGCATGTGTGTATGCATATGGTATGGTCGTTTGTGTAGATGATGGGATCTGAGAATTACCCTCTTTGACACAACTGCTATCTTTTAACTGAATTTACACGATGTATCTATGGATGTCACAGTTGACTTGCTAAATTGCTCATAGAAGAATCCTCCTCACTGGTATCTTTCTGGGCCTCTAGCTTTCCTGGTTATCCTTGTGAATTGAATTCTTTTTGGGATATTCAGGAGTGACACTGCAGCAGAGGGGTACAGACGATGGGGCCACCGCCTCACTGCTTTAGTGACCCAGGTTCAGTCCTAACCCCTGGTACTACCTGGGTGGAGTTTACATGCTCCCCGCCATGACTCCGTGCCTTTCCTCCTGGCTTGTGCCAAGACTGTGCAGTTTGGCAGATAGATTGGCTACTTTAGGTAAGCGCACCTGAGTGGCTCAAGTTGGCTTTGGACAGCCAAGATTGGGTCAAGCTGGAATAGCGTTTCAACTCTGACATTTAAAAAATAATTTAGACACACAGCACGGTAACAGGCCATTTCAGCCCACAAGCCCTGCCGCCCAATTATACCTAATTGACCTACAAACCCCATTATGTTTTGAATGGTGGGAGGAAACTGGAGCCCCCATGGAAAACCTACATAGACATGGGGAGAACGTACAAATCCTTACAGCTGTAAGATTGTTGTGCTAACCACTAGCCTTGCTGTATGTTTAAATTTTAAAAAAATTAACAAGCCATCTGTTTCCATCGCAAGTGAACTGCTGATCTTAACACTAGGCGACCTAAAAAAAACAACCCCTCTAATCTAAATCTACAACTCAGTGCAAGCCCCTCAACCCACAACATTGTGCTGATACAATAACCTACTCTAACATCTGCCTGGATAGAATTTCCCTCCACTTCTCTCAGTTCCATCCACCTGTTTAATAGTCTCTTAAAAGATCCTGGTGTTCCTGGCTCATTTGTCTTAAGTATTTCAAGGTTCTCTCCAAAGGCCAGCTCAGGAGATGTTGTTAATAGTGGCAGCAATAAACCAACCCCAAGTTAAAAATATGTCACACATGAAAAAGGGCATTTGAAAAAAACAATGTTCCCTTGTTAACTCCCAATATCCGTCTAGCCGTAGCAAAAAAATGTATTATGTCAACCTGGAAATTGGAAGATAATTTGAAAATACAACAATGGTATATAGAAATGAATAAATGTATTCCATTAGAAAAAATAACATATAGTTTAAGAAATAATATTGAAATATTCGAACAAATATGGGAGCCTTACATGAAACACAATAGCGAAAACCTACCTAAGTTAACGGAAGGAAAAGGAAATGAAAAGAATGGACTCAGTGGAATTTCTGGTGTATTTTTATTGAATGACAACATTGTCTGACTGGTTTAATGTATCCTAGATTTTATACCTTAAATGGATGGGAGGGGGGAGGTAGGGGGGGTGGGATGGGAGGAGGGGGGAGGGAGAAAATAGCACTGTATATGTGTGAAAAGGAAAAAGTGTGTATCATGGTTAATGTGATTTATGGTGTGAAAAATAAAAAATAAAAAAAAAGAAGAGTCAAGAACTTGAAGAGTCAGAATAGTCTAAAACTATCACTTGCAACCAATTTGTGCTATAATTTATCACTAATTAAAAGAAATGGAGCGAAAGACTCATTACATTCTCCATTTAGAATCTCCCAAAATGACACTGACAGTGATGGGAACAGCACTTACAAAAATACATTTCTCACATTCTCTCACAAACATACAATATTGCAATTACACTTTGACATTTCTCCACTCTTTATAATTCCTGACGGAAATAAGGTGGCAATTAATACACATCAAATGGCACAGATTGAATTTATTTTTATCTGAAGCAGCCCCTGAGTGTCAAGGTTGACTTAAATTCAAGTCCCTAGTATATACGGGAAAAGGCTATTCAGCCCAAACGATCCTTGCAGGTATTTCTATTCCTCACCATCATCTTCCTGTCTGTTGGAATCAAAGCCAGTCTAAGCCAGAACCTTCTCGCTCGCCCTCTCCCCGTCATGTGCCTGCCACCCTTCCTTTATCACTCACCTCAATCAAAGTCGTTTGATGTAGCCATGATGGTTCTATGGGATGCAGATCATTCTCCTTCTCGGAATTACACCGGACATTTCTTTTCAACTGGTTGACTTCCTGATTTTAAAAAAAATAGAGGATTATGATAGACAACTTCAAGCTGAACATAAAGTTAATTTCAGATTTGTTGTATCATGTAGGAAGTTGGAGAAACATTCAATTAACTTTTATTGAATTTATCATGTTTAATCGCATAATGATGCTGAGCCAAGCTCTCGGGTTGACTGTGCATGTTGCACAGTAAATGTATATACAGGGGTTGGTCGTGGTCACCAATTTTACAACCAAAATAGATTTCATAGGCTTTCTTAATAAGTGCAATCCTGCTTGGAGCCTTAAGTGTATACTCACCACAAATTCTTTTTAAAAAACTTTATTTATTTGTTCAAAAAACAAATAGTGCATAACATATACAACAATTAACCATAAATATGAATGTTATTTTTTATATATAGAAAAAAAAGAAAAAAAAAGGAAAAAGAACCCCCCCCCTTCAGCCAACTCTCCTAAGGAGAGCCATAAAGAAAGAAATTTTTTTTAAAAATTAAAGAAAAATTAAACATACATACTAAGATCTCATCAATATATTCTCACCACAAATGTAACAGAATGTATCACATTGACGAGATATTTCTGTTGCATTGAATCTTCCTGAAGACAATAAATGTTATTGTTAAGTACACTCACTGTTATTTTCTGAAGAACATGTGCATCAACATGTATTCAATGTAATGCACAGCATCTGTATATGTGAGCTGCTTTTCTAGCCTGTCTGCCTCTAAGCTTGCCCAGGCCTAAGACAACATTTGCATAGTACTGAGTACATGCCCAGGCAAGCTTGGAGTGATCAAAACAGCTTGCTTTGTGGGCAATATACAGGTAGACTTAAAATGTGACAGGAAATCACAAAAATAGGTGATATCTAAAAAAAACAGTACGTGATGGGAAAAATCTAAGGTGATTTTTGAGGTCAGCAGCACAAAATCCATAAAATCAACCTAAAAATGTTCAGGATGAGTTGTACAGTGTAATGAATGGCTATTTCTTGGTTCCGGTTGCCACCACAAATTGAGAAATATTATAGAACAACAGCGTACAGTTATTGTGGAACTTTTGGCAAATCAAGTCTGAACTTAGGAATATCTCAAGAAATTATTTCATCATGAACATCATACCTTGATGAAGGGCTCAAGTCTGAAATGCCACTATGTATTTTTTATCTTTGCTATATAAAGGACACCAATTGACCCACTGAGTTTCTCCAGTCTCATGTTTTTACTTTATAGGTCTGAACTCCAGATTTCTGATTGCCTCGATCCCTTGTTCATGCTGCCTTAAAATCACTTTCCCTCAAAGCTAATCCATTTCCCTTTCGAAAGCCAAGATGGAATGTTTGCATGAAGTGAAACACAAAAGTCGGCAGACGCTGTGATTGTAGTAAAGACAGACAAATGCTGGTGGAACTCAGCAAGTCTCGCAGCGTCCAGAGGAGGTAAAGAATTAATACCTCAAGGTAAGGGATCAGGCCTGAAACATCGGTAATACTGTATATCTTTAACTCTCATGGTCACTGCAAGACATATTGAGATCCTCCACCATTTCTGTGTTGATCTATTAATCTCTTTCATAATCCTCCGAAGCCCTGTCTATCCTTTGAGGAATGAGCTTTGGTTTGTTCACCCTGTCCTGTTGTTATCACCCATCAACTGTTTTCTTTGAGCCCCTATTTAAACAGCGCTGCTGGTGAATGTCAATAGAGAAAGGAGAAAACATCCTGTCCACATGTGCTCTATGTGGCACATTGTACATTGCATAAACAAAGAGAATATGTATTTCAGAAGTTATTTTGCTCCTCTATTCTTATTTCTTCATGTTCTTGTATGCCTTAAAATACTGTCCAAACCCTGAGTTCCCATTTCCTGAGGTTAATTATTTCATGCAATCCAGGACATTAGTGTGAAAGAATATGTTTTATGAATATGCTTCAAGGATTAATGCACTAGTTGAGAAAATACAGTATTCAACTGTAAGATGGTAGAAACATAATTGCCTTTCCAATATGACCTTCTCTTGCTGTCATAAGATAGTAACTAGCAGGACAAGAATGTAAATAAACCCTTTCTTTTGCAGACACCACAGGAGGACGTGTTATGGCAAACACAAAATGCAGGTGTGTGAAACTTGTAAGGGTCTCATGCAGACCCCTGCCCAAAATGTGTATAAAAGTAGGATGAACATTGTACACCTTTGAGCTCAGCGTCGAGAACAAGTTACTGAACTCTTTCTTTCTTGGTACCCCTTCTGCCGCTAGCATTACAAAGGGTTAAATAAAGAAACTGTTGAATGTTTAATTGGTTCTGCTGTTTGTTTTCTTACAGTGCAGCTGACTTTAACACTACAACACACATAGGTTAATTACATCACAATTGAGAGGGTCCCATTTGCTTGCACTATTGCATGGTATGTTAGCTGCAAAGCGTCAGACCAGAAGTCAATACAGATGATCATCAAAACACCTGAGAAAATCTCTTTTCTCTATTGACATTCACCAGCAGCGCTGCTTAAATAGGGGCTCAAAGAATTATTGAGGACCCTTTCCATCCAGCACAGAGTATTTTCACCCACTACCATCAAGGAGGTGGCACAGGTGTATCAAAATCAGGACTCCCAGGCTGGGCAATAGTTTTATCCCACAGGCTGTGAGATTGATGAACAGCGTCCTGTAACTGAGTAAATAATTCCAAAATATTTATACATACTGATTTTAAGCATATACGTGTGTTTATTATGTACTGTGCATAGTGTGAGTTGCTTCATCTAATTGTACGGTATATGTACAGTCAGATGATAATAAACTTGAATTCAACATCACATATGCATCACCCAGCACATGCTCTGTTCTTGCTGCCACCATCAGGAACAAGGTACAAGTGCCACAAGCTCACCCCACCAGGATCAGGAACAGATGCTTCTCCTCTACGATCAGACTCTTCAACAACAAACTCAATAAGTAAGTCATTTAAGGACTCTTTCTTTTGCATTTTATTGATTTTTTAAATTCTCTCTGTATTGCACAGTTGATATGTTTACATTTCTTTATTTGTTTCCATGCGTGCAGTGTGTACAGTATTTTGCACTGCCAATAAGTGATAATTCTGCCTCGCCCGCAGGTAAAATAATCTCAGGGTTGTATGTGATATCGTGTCTGTACTCTGATGTTAAATATCAAATCTGAGCAGCACATTTTGGTTACAAAGATCATTGGGGGGGGGGGGGGAGAAGAATGAACAAAAGGACGTGAAAGAGAGGGGCAAATCCAGGCTGGAGGGAGACCTGGCCTAGATTGATGCAAGAGACGCAGGAAAGAAAGTGGGAGACATGGAATAGGAGCAGTGAGGGTCGTGACCTGGGGGCTTGGGTGGAGAAAGAAAGAATGACCAGGAAAGCAAGAGGAAGGAACAAAACAAAACCAAATTCCGAGAGGCAATCCCCACAGAGAGAATGACCAGGACAGACAGACAGAGAGAAAAACTCATGATGTGGAGAGCGGACAAATACAAGGTATATACAGAGAGATGGTGTTTTAAAGAGAGAAGCAAGGGAGAGACCTGAGAAAACAAGGGCCAGAGACATGACACGTTTTGGGGATGAGACAATCCTTTCTTCACTGGAATCTGCAGAACTCTGCAGATAATTAGTGAGTCCAACCATCCAATACTTTGTCATATTATTAAATTAAGTATTCTATCTTTTATTAAAGCAGTTATACACTGAAATGTAGTGATGGGCTATAATCTTGTTAATGTCTTAACTATCAGTGTGGGGCTCTGGAATTCATATATTTCTCTCATCTTCGTTTAGTGCTTGACGTTATAAGAAGCCCTATTCATATATGGATATGTTACCTCCGATTTGCGTCTCTGCTCATTTCATGTACTGAGCACCCTCCTTGCCCCGTTCATGTAATGATCAGGTTCACCAATGGGTGTGACATATAGAGAGGATATAGGAAATGGCAGGCACTTTGTCAGCTCTGGCACCTAAAAAAAATGAGTACTGGCCCCCTGGAAACGTCATAGAATAGGCACGGCTTATTTCTGAAGCAACAACATTAATCTGATACCGTCAGCAGGGTCAGAAATAATCAAAGAGAACAAAAGCAGACGTCTAATTAAATCGGTGGATTTCAGAGAGTTAACAGGAGACTCGACAATTCCTGAATGACGTAATGAGTTTTGGTAGAGAGTCCATGCATTCACCCTGTGTAATGTGCAGAAAAGGGGAAACTGCAGACGATTACAGCCCTCTTGAATTTTCTTTTGCACTGAAGCCCGTGTTTGAATGCTGCCATTTTACTCGATTAAACAGTAAACAAGAACAAATTGGTGCAGTCTTGCCTCTTTGCAAATTGAAGAGGTACTAGAGCCATCCAATAAAGATGGACGAGGAGACTTGCATATAAAGACCAAAACATCCCAAGCACTTGACAGTCACCCAAGGATCTGTGAAGTGTAACCACTGTGAAGGGTCTCCTCTACGTCGGGGAGACTGGATGCAGACTGGGAGATCGCTTTGTCAAGCACTTTGGCTCTGTCCGCCGCAATAACATGGATCTCCCAATGGCCTCCCTTTTCAATTCCCCACCCTGTTCCCTTGCTGACATGTCTGTTCATGGTCTCATGTCCTGTCTGATTGAGGCCACCTGCAAATTAGAGGAACCGCATCTCAACCTGGGCACCCTCCAACCGGATGGCATCGGCTTCTCTGGCTTCCGTTAAACCCCAACCCTGCCACCCATTGCCTTTCCCCCAGCTCGGTCTGTCTGTCTCTCTTTCCTTTTCCCTCTCCTTTTACAGAGTCAAAACTAATTCTCACCTTTTTTCTTTTCATATCCAGTCAACAACTTTTGTTGGCCTGGACTCCTCCCCCAGCCAGTCTTGTCTTTATTCCTTGAAGGGCTCAGGCCCGAAACATCGGTAATATATCTTTACCTACTATGGATGCTGTGAGACTGATTGAGTTCCTCCAGCATTTCTGTGTGTTTTCGGTGTAACCCCTGTGGCAATATGGGATTTGTGGCAGCCAGCCTGGCACAAGTGATAAGTGTTGGCTGGGATTCTTGTTCTTTGAAATAGTGTTAAGAAATCTGTTACATCTCCTTGAGAGGGTTGACAGAGCCTCAGTTTAATGTGTTTGTGGAGAGAAGTGGTGTAATGTTCTTGATCAGCATACTGAGTCCACCAGCCCAGATGTTGCGCTGTTCTCTGGAGTGGGGCTTGAAAGCACAGCATAATCAAAGGATAAAGTCCTCCTTTGCTCCCTTCCAATCCCCATATCACCCAGAATCTCCCCTATCGCGGGGTTATACAATGAGGTTTAGTGACCCCTTGGAACCTAGAGATGCTGAACGCTGGAAACAGTGTTTCACTCATACTTCTGGTCTTGCACACTGGCCTCAATGTTCATAATGTGGGGAAAGAGGGAAAGGGAAAGTGGGGGGTGGGGAGGGAAGAAGAGAGAGAGAGAGAGGGATGGTGAGGGAGAAGGAAGAGGATAGAAAAGGATGGAGAGAGGAAGATGAAGAGAAGGATGGTGAGACAGGGATGGAAGAAGTGAGGGAAAGAGAGGGGAGAATGGGAGGGAAGGAGAGAGAGATTTAAATTCTACAGTTAATGTGAATCAAACTTTCCAACTCATTTTTGATTGCAAATATTTGTGTGCATTAGAAATGGGTTTGATGGTCCAATTTACTGCTTTTGGATGGCAGGCCTACTTTTAATAACGTTTTTAAAACAGCAAATGTCAAAGAAATCTTAGAAAAATTTAACATAAATTGATATAATTACTCACCTTGTGGTTGTTTACACTGCCCGCCTTAAGTTCCTGTATGCGTCAGTCCCGGTGCTTTTATGTGGAGTAACGTGGCCTGAGACATCAGCTGAACATCAAATTCATGAGGCGAGTTTTGCAGTGCAATTTAGACTGTAGGCTTCCCCCGAAAAGTAGTAGGGGTCTTGCAGGATAAATTGACGAAAAATTCCTGCACTTTCCGATTTAGACTGTCCACGTCATGGCAAATTTCTTTGATTGTGCCGTTGCATGCCTGCGGTCTAAAAACCATAAATGTCATTCAGTTGGCCATCACAAAATTTTCTCATGTTCAAGAAGATATTGGACACCATTGAGGGAGAGTAATTAAGAAGGAAACCAAATTGTTTTTCCAGTAGTTCAGTGAGCAAACAGAGGGTTTAGTGTGGATCAGACATATCCAGAAACACCTTTCATCAAATCCCCATCTATTACACATAGGTGATTTTAGGCTTGGCAGTGACAGGAAATTTCAATGTCTCTCTCAGAAAAGGAGGAAAAAAAATGTGTGTATTTAAGCATTGATATTTACTTTATCTATTCAAGTGTTTGCTTAAATGTCTCTTATTTGTAGCTGACTTCAACATGTTCTCTGGCAGTGAGTTCCAGATATCAACCATACTCTTTAAAAATCTTTTTTAAAACTTCTTTCTCCACCTTAACAAATGCCCCTTTGTTTTAGCTCTTCCAATCATGGGGAAAAGATTCTGTCCATCTCCTTCCCCATGGTTTTTATACAGGGTATCAGGTCACCCATCAAAATAAATCCACGTTACTCTATCTATCCCCATAACTAAGTGATCCAATGCTCGTGAATCTCCTCTGCACTCTCTCCAGAACAACCACGTTCTTCCTGGCGTGGTTATCAGGAACTGACACAATAATTCAAATCCTGACCAATTTCGTAAAATTGCAACAAAACTTTCCTAATTTTAGTTTTGATAACCAGACCTTTGAAGAAGAACATGCCCCATTCCTTCTTAACCACCCTATCCAACTGCGATGCCACTTTCAGGGAACTATGGTAAAAGCCCTGAGGTGCCTCTGTTCAATGTTCCTCAGCCCCCGACTGTTTATGTATACATCCAGCCTCTGTTCATATCACCTCACACTCATCAGGATTAAGTTCTCTCTGCCAACTCTCCGGCCATCTTTATGTCTGATTTACATAACGCTGTAGCCTTTGATTGGACAGAATGGATGCAGATGGGATGTTTCCAATGAAGGGAAAATCCAGAACCCGGGGCCATGGTTTGAGGATAATAGGCAAACCATTTAGGACCGAGATGAGGAGGAATTTCTTGACCCAGAGGGTGGTGAATCTGTGGAATTCATTGCCACAGAGAGCAGTAGAGGCAGGTTCATTAAATATATTTAAAAGGGAATTAGATCTATTTCTTCAGTATAAGGGTATTAAAGGTTACGGAGAGAAGGCGGGGACGGGGTACTGAACTTTAAGATCAGCCATGATCTCGTTGAATGGCGGAGCAGGCTCGAAGGGCCGAATGACCTACTCCTGCTCCTATCTTCTATGTTTCTATGTTTCTATGACTACCTTCCTCAGTAACCACACCCACGACCAACTTCCTATCATCTACAAACATCTTAATCAGACATGCTAAGTATGATAATGAGCAGGTTAGACAGTGATAGGAACCTAGACATCCTTGCAGTTGAATCATTTCCCACATTCCTTGTCAGAACACACCTATTAAAGGAGGTAGGTCCATGTGTATGTGGTTCAACACCTTCAATGAAGAAGTAAAACACGAAGGTCTGCAGACACCGTGGTTGAAATAAAAACACGATGCTGGGGAAACTCAGTAGGTCAAACAGTTTCCTTAATGTAGCAAGGATAAAGATACAGAACCGATCTTTCCGGCTTAAGCCCTTCAAGGTTTGGAAAAATGTTGGCAGGCGTCCGAGCAAAAGAGTGTGGAAGGCGGGGCAGGGAGGTGTGATCACAAAGGTAGGAGATGATAAGGTGGAGAAGGGAGGGAGGGGACAGGAGTGGGGATGAGGGATGGCAGGGGAAAGGGAGGAAGGAGAATTAGAAAGGGGAAGGGAAGGGGAAAGAGGAGAGCAGGTTAGCAGAAACCTTCAATAGAGAGTCATTTTCAGTCAAAGGAGGAGGCCACTGAATCTATGTTGGCTCTCAAGGTGTTCTCACTTCCCAGTTATTTTTCCACCCCCACTCCCCCCCACCACCCCCACCCTGAAACCCCACCGCCCTCCTACACCACCTGTAAGTGACAGAAGCCAATTAACCAACCAACTGTTCCGTCTTTGAGAAGAGGGAGGATATCGGGGTGGGGGGGGGGGGATCATGCAGTCACAGGAAGATTCTGCTTCTCTACACAGGCAGCATCAGAACTCGGGATTGAATATACGCTTTTAGAGCAGCGAGGCAGCAAGATTTTACTGCTGTCCTGCGATGTGGTCCCGAAGCTTGGAAAAGGTTGACTTTTAAAGGGAACAATAATCATAAAAAATTATTTGTTTTTATACAATGCCTTCACCATGGAAAAATTCCCCAAAGTTCTGCTATCGGACAAAATCTGACATCATGCCATGAGAGAGAGTGGGTGAAGAGATAGCAAGGAATTCCAGAAACTTTGCTGAGGGGAATAAAGGTAATCAGGAACATGCCACAGGCTCTTATTGGATTTGGAGGAGCATGGGTATCATTGAGGCTTGAGGTGGTGAAGAAGGCGCATGCAATGTTGGCATTCATTTCTCGAGGAATAGCTAACAAGAAGAGCAAGGGTATGATGATGAGTCTCTATAGAGCAAAACCTCACGTGGAGTACCGTGTACAGTTCTGGGCTCTTGATTTGAGAAAAGACGTGCTGGCTTTTGGAGAAGGTTCAGAGAAGATTCACTGGAATTAAAGGGTTAGCATATAAGGAATGATTGTCGGTCTTGGACTGTACTCATTGGAGTACAGAAGGATGGGGGGGGGGGGTCACATGATGGAGGTATTTTAAATGCTGAAAGGCCTGGCCAGAGTAGATGACACAAAAATTTTTCAATGGGAGGGATTCTAGGACAAGAGGGCATAACTTCAGGATTAAAGGGTGTTGATTTAAAACAGAGATGCTGAAAAATTAATTTACTCAGAGAGTCGTGACACTGTGGAACTTGTTGGCACAGGTGGGTTTGGAAGGAAAGTGATTGGGTGTATTTAAGGCAGGGATTGACAGGTATTTGATCAGTCAGGGCATCAAGGGTTTCGGGGAGAAAGCTGGGGAGTGAGGCAGTGTGAGTGGATGGATCAGCTCATGTTAGAATGATGGAGTGGACTCGATGGGCCAAAGGGCCTACTTCTGCTCCCATATCTTGATGTAGATATGGAGGAACTTACGTTGATGGGCAGGGATGTGGTGAAATGGGGATGGTACCTGAAGAAGATAGTTATAAAACAGAGGTCCCACACTCTTATAGATTAAGAGATGAGCCAGTATTGGTGATGAACAATGGAATGGAGGGAGTGAGGGCAGCAGAGTTTTGGACATGATTGGGTTTCTTGAGGGGCAGGCTGCCAGGGGTGCAGCAGATTAGAATGACTAGAAGACAAGGCTTATTGAACTTTCAGCGTAATGGTTAGCGTATCACAACTACAGAGGAGTTCAGATCCCGCGCTGACTGTATGGAGTTTGTACGTTCTCCCCGTGTCTTTGTGGGTTTTCTGGTTTCCTCCCACCATTCAAAATGTATGGGGTTGTGGGCTAATTTGGGTGTAATTGGACATCATGGGTTTCAATGACCGGAATCAGCTTCTACCATTCTGTAAATAAATTACAAATTTAAATTTTAACATGATAAAGTTGAATGGATTACATGCTAACTCAATCCATCCAAATCATCACTTAGAAGAATCAAATTTTAAAATTAATTTTAAATTTAGACATACAGCTTGGTAAGAGGTTGGTAATCTGTGCTGCCCAATTTCACTCAATGAAACTACACGCCCTGTACGTTTTGAATGGTGGGAGGAAACCAGAGCCCTCGCCGAAAACCCACAGAGACATAGGGAGAATGTACAAACTCCTCACAGACAGCACGGGATTTGAACTCCGGTCCCAATCACTGGCACTATAAAGGCTAACCGCTACACCAACCGTGCCACCATTCATCAACAAATAATTTCTAACCTGGAATTTGTTATTTATATGTAAAACTAAAGATGAAAATTGTCAAAAAGCAGATTGCATTGTGGGCACTTGAAAAATAAACACTTAAAACAATGACTTCTTGCGTTATAATATCCATTATTGACATTTGTCAGCCAAGCAGAACAAATAGGCTCGCCTCTGCACCTGCACCTGCTGTCAGAAACCTGCACCCTGTAATATGCTGATTGCATCGATCTCATGACAATCACTTGAAATTAATGGAGATAAACAAGAAAATCTGCAGATGCCGGGGTGGGGGTTGCCTAGTGCAGTGAAAATGAGCAGGTCATGCAGAGGAAGTAAAAGGCTGTCTAGTTTCGGCCTGCACCCTTCATCAGGAATTGTCAAAAGTCAGATAGGCTCCTAAATACAAAGGGCATTCAAGGGGAAAGGCACAGCCAAACAGGTGAGAGATAACAGGACAGAGGGTAGAAGCTGAGGTGATGGGGGAGAGGGGAGTGGGCAAAGAAGGGTAGGTCTCTGAGAGGAGAAGGAAGTGGCAAAGCACTTCAATTCTACACACCATCTGACTGCACATATACCACCAGACAGAACCACATTTCTCTTGGCCATGGTGCACACACTTACACACTTTTCCCACACTGACATGTCTGTCCATGGCCTCATGCACTGCCAAATTGAGACCACCTGCAAAATGGAAGAATAATATCTTACATTCTGTCTTGGCAATCAATATCTTCTTCTCCAAGCATCAACCCGGTATTGCAGTGCCTCTGTGAATGGAGGGCGGCCTGGTAAGTGCCACGCCTTTACAGCACCAGCAAATGGGACCTGACCTGGGTTAGAATCCTGTGCAGTTTGTAAGGAGTTTGTATGTTCTCCCTTTCTCCGGAGCCGACGGTTTCCACCCACCTTTCAAAAATGCGCCGGGATGTAGGTTAATGGGGTGTGAATTGGGCGGCACGGACTTGGAGGGCTGAATTGGTCTGTTACCATGCTGTATGTCTAAAATTTAAAAATGTAAATTTCCATTAAATCTTCCCTCCCAAGTCTCTCTCTATCCCTCGTCTCCCCAACCACTCTCCTACCTTCACCGATCAGAGAGCTACCCTTGTTCACACTCTCTCTCTCCCATCACTTCTCAGCTTCTTTCTCTTTCACCATCCAACCTATTACCTCCTACCTGCTCGCCTGTGCTCCTCCTCATATCCCCTACCCCTTTTTGTTCAGGCATTTGCCTGGTTTACAGCACACCTGAGTCAGGGCTCAAGCTCAAACAATGACTGCCTTTTGTTTCCTTTTAAGTGTGTGTGACCCTCTGAATTTCCTTTGTGCATTATATTTGCGATCAATGGTTCAGGAATATTAGCTGTTTGTTTTAAAATCTGAGAAATGTTGATGTTGAGGAAGTCGAACACCCTTTTCACTTATCACACGTATCAAAAATTTCCTTTTAATATTGGAATTACTGCAAATTTTTCAACACTTTGAGAGGAATGGGGCCTGCATATTAAAAACCCATGATAAGCCACTTGCACCCTGTTATCCCCTTCTCTGCTGAGCACGGAAGATAAATCACTGTTCCCTCCTTTCACTAATTAGTGAAACAGAATGATTCATTTCTACAACAGCATTCGGTAAATTAAGAATATGGGTCAAAATTCACGGTCTATCTGTCATATGCTCATTACACTTCCTGCCTCATTTTATATCCCAGCTGATGATTCAAGGAGCAAAATTGTGGCAGCATCTTGCTAGATAACTATTGCAAATTCATATCAAGTAGTTTAATATGCCTTTGGGTCTCACTTCTCTTCGAAAACTGATTGCATTTGTTAAATAGACGATGAGCCACCAAGAAACTCTGATAATACCACATAGTCTTTAACGCTGAAATGAATCTCTTGCAGCCACAGGAAAGATCGCGTTTCATACTCCAGCATTAATTCGATGATCTCTTCCAAAGCATCGAATTCTCCAGATGGCTGCTTTTGAAATAAATGATAGTTTGTTAAGATTTAATGAGCCAATGGTATGGAACCATTACAAGTTCACAAGTTGATGACAGCTGAGAAAGTGCTCAACCATTCTTAATTCATCCTTCCAGAACAGCCCGCTGTAAGTATGTAATAATTTCTCAGATATTTCCTGGACTTCGTCTGGTTATTCTTTCCCAATCCTATGACAAATAATTCTCTGTCTGCAGTCATGTAATAAAATAATTTGAATCTATGCCCCGTGTTCCACTTCAATAATATAATTTTAATTCATGTTCTGGTTAACTTTTCCCCTCCTGTTACTTTGGTTTCTATAGAACACCTCTCAGATGTCTTTGCTGGGCTATTAAGTACATTCGGGTGGCACAGTTGGTGCAGCGGTTAGCACAGTGCCTTTACAACGCCAGCGATCGGGACAAGGGTTCGAATCCTGCACTGTCTGTAAGGAGTTTGTACCTTCTCCCCATGACTGCTTGGGTTTTTCCCAGGGACTCCAGTTTCCTCCCATTGTTCAAATGTACCAGGGGTGTAGGTTAAGGGGGTGTAAATTGGGGACGACAAATACATGGGCCGAAATGGCCTGTTACCATGCTGTATGTCTAAATTAAATTTAATTAAAATAAATTAAATTACATTTCTCAAGATTATTTTATTGTCAAGTAATAACACTGGTATCTTTCTTTGGCTTGGCTTCGCGGACGAAGATTTATGGAGGGGATAAAAAGTCCACGTCAGCTGCAGGCTCGTTTGTGGCTGACCAGTCCGATGCGGGACAGGCAGACACGATTGCAGCAGTTGCAAGGGAAAATTGGTTGGTTGGGGTTGGGTGTTGGGTTTTTCCTCCTTTGCCTTTTGTCAGTGAGGTGGGCTCTGCGGTCTTCTTCAAAGGAGGCTGCTGCCCGCCAAACTGTGAGGCGCCAAGATGCACGGTTTGAGGCGTTATCAGCCCACTGGCGGTGGTCAATGTGGCAGGCACCAAGAGATTTCTTTAGGCAGTCCTTGTACCTTTTCTTTGGTGCACCTCTGTCACGGTGGCCAGTGGAGAGCTCGCCATATAATACGATCTTGGGAAGGCGATGGTCCTCCATTCTGGAGACGTGACCCATCCAGCGCAGCTGGATCTTCAGCAGCGTGGACTCGATGCTGTCGACCTCTGCCATCTCGAGTACCTCGACGTTAGGGGTGTGAGCGCTCCAATGGATGTTGAGGATGGAGCGGAGACAACGCTGGTGGAAGCGTTCTAGGAGCCGTAGGTGGTGCCGGTAGAGGACCCATGATTCGGAGCCGAACAGGAGTGTGGGTATGACAACGGCTCTGTATACGCTTATCTTTGTGAGGTTTTTCACTGGTATAATGTTACATGAAATTGCCCTTAGTCTGCCTTCAGCAGAAATTGCCCTGGCTCCCCTTACAGACAGCAATAGAGAAGCATAAGAGAGTCCCTTCACAATAATTGAATGTCTGTGCATTCGCCTCCAGGGCTGCTGGAGGCTGCAATCAAAAGATTGGCGCTTGGCTGCGGACTGCAGGAGACTGGCTCGAGCCTGGCTGAAGGGGTACCAGGTATCGGAACCGGGATGCGAGAGGGTGCCGAGTCGGAGTTTCGGATCTCGAGTTCGGGCTGCTAATGATTTGGACTGGAGTCTGTGCGGCTGCAGACACTGCGTGAGCACTGGAGACAAATCTACGGACACTCGGTGACTCTGGGGGGGGGGGGGGGGCATTTCCTTTTGCTTCCCTTTCTCTGACTGTAAGAGGCACCCTTGCAATTTTTGCTGATTAGCGAATCTGTTTGCTTCACGGAACGCAAAAACAAATTCCATGTAATATCACATTGTTTTTATTACATGACCATAAAGGAATCTTGAATCATGTTGAACGGCCATTCCACTGATGTCATGTATAGAAGGGCCACACTTCATCTGAACACATCTAGTCCAATGGAAACCATGATGTTGTCATTCATAATGACAGAAAAGACACTTTTTTGTGTAGTTTACACTAAACATCATTTGGTGTAAACTATGAAGATTAAAGATTCAATTTATTTTCATGTAATAAAGAGTGAAATATTACTTGAAATTCACTTTCGTCTGCCGTAAGGTAGACAGATTCTCCATCGGCACAAATTGCCAAAAGTGCCTCTTACAGTCAGAGAAAAAGCAGCAGAAGAGAGACCCCTCAGAGTTACCTGTCTGTGGACTTGCCTCCAGTGCTTCCACAGTCACACATCGTCCAGTGCAAACCCTCAGCAGCTCGAGCTCCAGATCCCTTAGCGCCCTTTGGCACCCTCTCGCATCCAAGTTCTGATATCTGATGCCCCCTCAGCCGATCTTGAGTCAGTCTCCAGCAGCCCGCTGCCTGTGTGTGTTTCTTCACTCATAGAGCCCCCCCCCCCCCTCCATTGGTCTGCTGCCTTGGTCACCGTCCTTCCTCCTTTTTCAATGAGGGCTGGTCTCCCCGTGCCAGTCCTCTGCTTCCCCAGAGTCTGCAGCCTCTCTTGGCTACTGATTATAGGAACCACCATTTTGGATCGAGATCCCGCGGTTGTAGCGTTTTTAAATAAAACTACCGTCAGCTCCAGTAACAGGCCATTTAAAGCCTGCATAGAGCTGTCGGCAGTCGGGTTGGGCGGGTGGATGGACACGGTAGGAGTGCTGTGTCTCTGCTCTCCACAGGTCCGCACCAGTGGCACAGCTACCGTTACAACAGCTCCAGCAGGACCGCCATCTCTTTCCGTACAATAATAAATACATAACTTCATTGAGCATTAGAGGCACACGAGAGCATCTGGAGCAAAACACAATCTCAGAGAATCGAGCGACATCAGTGGGAGAAAATGGTCAACCCTTCACGCTAGAACCCGTCATCAAGATGGTCTTGATGGAGGCTTCTGGCCCGAAACATCGACCATGTAGAGAAGGACCAAAATCCTTGCTTGTGGCAGGCAAACAGGAAAGCAAAAACAATGAACAACCAATAACTACATTAAGTTAACACACAGAAGATAATAACTATGAAATGAAATTATAATTAATATGAAGGAATAAATAAACTTTCACAGTTGCAGTTGGTACAAAATAATAGAGACCACTGTGCAAAAGCTATAAACAGGCCCTTTGGTTCAGAAATGCTTTTATTTTTCAAGACATACAACACTGTTACAGGCCCTTTTGGCCCATGAGCCCATGCCAAATTAACCTTCAAATCTTAATCGGAGCATCCAGGAAAAAAAATCCCACAGTGACAGGGGAAGGATGTACAAACTCTTTACAGAAGCGCTGGATTTTTGAACCTGGGTTACTGCTGCACTAACTGTGCTCACCCACCGCCCCCCCCCCCCAGCCCCATGCAAACCGCGACAATCCAAGTCTTTGCCAATTGTTAATTCTCCTAACATTCCCGTGAATTCCACTGCTCATCCAACCAGGACCAATGAACCTACCAGCTGGTTTGGGAAGTGGGAGGAAACCCACACAGTCATATTGAGAATGTTTCCACTCCGCCGACAGCCCGAAGCCAAGTCACCATGCCACGGATTAACTTTTTGTGCTTTTGCAGCACTGAAATGGGAGATAAACCTGACCATTCTTCACAATTGTTGCGCCCAGAAGCTACTGCACACTGGAATAAAAGTTGCATAAAGACATGAACAAGAAACTGTCTGAATTTTAAGGATGAATGAGATCTTCTCAAGGAAACATAATATAAAATCAGATTTTCAGATTTCTTGTCCGAGTACATACATGACATCACATGCAACCCTGAGATTCTTTTTACTGTGGGTGAGGCAGAATCACCACTTATTGGCTTTGCAAAAATCGTGCACATGTAAACAAATAAAGAGACTGACTGTGCAATAGAGAGGAAAAAAAAATCAGTGAAGTGAAAAAGAGTCCTGATTGAGTTTGTTGTTGAAGATTCTGATGGTGGAGGGATGGCAGCTGTTCCTGAACCTGGTGGTGTGAGTCTTGTAGCACCGATACCTCTTTCCTGATGGTAGCAGTGAGATCAGAGCATGTGGATCCTTGATGATTGCTGCTGCGCTCCAATGGCAGCGTTCCCTGGAGATGTTCGTGATAGTGGGGAGAGTTTTAACTGTGATGTCCTGGGCTATGTCCACTACGTTTTGGAGGGCTTTACGCTCACGGGTGTTGGTGTCCCCATACCAGACCATGATGCAGCCTGTCAGCGCACTTTCCTCCACACCTCTTGCCAGGGTTTCAAATGTCATGCCAGACTTCTGCAAACTCCTGAGGAAGTAGTAGTGGCACTGACGAGCTTTCTTCACGGTGCCATTTGAGTGATGTGTCCAGGAAAGATCCTCTGAGATAGTGACTCCCAAGAACTTAAATTTCCTCCCCCTCTGATCCCGCAATGATCACTGTATCGTACACATCCAGTTTTCCCATCGTGAAGTCAACAATCATCTCCTTGAGTTTGGAGACATTGAGTACAAGGTTGTTGGTCATCTGAATGCAGTTTGTCACAAGGCAGCAACGAAGAACAGTAGTCTTTAGACTGAATATTTGTGTCTCACTGCTCTTCACAAAGCACAGTGACAGGAAGCAGTGCAGCAGAAGAGTGGCTCACTGGAAGAAAAGATGCAGAGAGATTCTTCCAATGAAAGACAAGGGACAAAAACAAAGTGAAATGTCAACCGTTCAGAAAGATTGAAATCCAATTATAATTTCAGTCAAAGGGAAACCAGAAGAGCAGAACTGCAAATCAAATGTCTAAAACAAAACTGGCAGGACAAGATGTGAGGGAAACCAAGCAGTTGTTAATCATGTAGAAAGTTCAAGCCAATGACACAGAAATTAGCATTCAATTCTGGTTCATGCAGTTTCTCCATATTCTTTATTTTTCCTGAGAGTTTAGTCACACAGTTAGAAAAATTGGTCCCCTACCTAGTGTCTTGCTGGGTGGATAAGTTCCAAGATTCAAGCAACTTAATAAAATGTGAAGATTTCTTAAATAATGAGGTGGGGGGGGACCCAGGGGAATAAAAATCACTTTCATCAATAGCTTAGAAAGGGAAAACATTACACTTGTTCAAACAGAATATCTTTTTGACAAGCAGAATGTAAAATGCGATAGATAATTCTAAGTTTCAGGAGTGCTCACTGAGTTTATGTTTTTTCCTTTCTGTCATCTTATTCATCCATCATTTCCTTTCTTTTAAAACAATTTTATTGTGTTTAATAGATAAACCCCTCTGTACATAGTCTTCTAAATAATAGCATACAACAGGTCATATCTTATATATAACACAGATAAATTGCAAATCATAAAAAATGCCCATAGTTGTTTACTTAACTTCAAAACATCAAATTCTATAAACAGCAAATCTATTCTTCATAATGTAACAAAATTTGTATTGAATAGAAAAGGGATAAAATTGAATTTTTAAAAATCCATTATATCAAGGTATTATTATCTTATTCTGTGATATAATAACCCAATTTTATCTAATAATTCCACTAATGAGCAAAAAGAAATAAAAACCCCCTACTCTAACTCCTCCCTCTAAATGAGGTTAACGTGTATAAATTATGAAGATATGAATCAAATAATGACCCTCAGATCCCAGACAGGGAATCTCCGGAGCATCTGTACACCTTAAATCTTCAAATTATGACACTAATCCATGATTGGGCCCCATCAATCATTTTCAAGGAAATTTTCCCAATGAGAATTCAAGCCAAACCTTAGTGTTACTCTTCGAAATCTCATTATCCCCTGTTCTATCAAATTCACACTTATTCAAAACACTTCCCAAGTTGTTTTTTGACTTTTAATTTCTCCCTTGTGAAGGAGGTCCAACTTTGATAGCACAAGTCATCCTTATTGAGTCTAAGTCCGAGTCCTTATTGTGGCTAAATGCTTGTCTATGTCCAAGTCCTCATGTGTGAAAATTTCCAACTGTTTGTACATCATTTTACTTCCCAATTGTTCATTCCCATTTATGATATTTGGTTCCCTTTTCAGCATTGTTTTGCATGGACACGTGCTTTTATTCTCCATTTGTTATTGTCTGACAAAATTGTTATAGAAACGTTGAGCACAGAAACAGGCCCTTCGCCCTTCTGAGCCCACGCAAACCTCTAAACACCCATTTACGCTGATATTATACCAACTCATTTTATTCTCTCCACTTTCAAGTCCACTCCATCCCACCCCACCCCCCCCCCCGGTGCTGTCTACATGGAGTTTGCACTGATTCACTGGTAACCTACACTCTGGCCAATTAACCTATCAGAAAGCAGAGTTGGAATACAAAGATCATATTCTGATTGGCTGCTGGTTGCTAGTGGTGTTCCATTGGGGTTGGTGTTGGGGCCACTTCTTTTTATGGTGTACATTAATGATTTTGGATTATGGAACGAATAGCCAAGTTTGCAGACAATACGAAGGTAGGTGGAGGAGCAGGTAGTGTAGAGGCAACGGAGCCTGCATAAGGTCTTAGACAGATGAGAAGAATGGGCAGAGAAGTGGAAAATGAAATATAATGTTGGAAAGCGTAAGGTCATGCACTTTGGTAAAAATGTTAAATGAGTGGACTACAGGTACTCCCTGACTTAGGATTGGTCATATCTTAGAATGGATGAATGTCAGAATAGCGTACTTATCTCGTCAGTTGGCGTCCCGTAGTCCATGGGCTGGGTGTGGCCATCTTGATTACTGTGCACACACGCGAGTCTTCGGTTGGCGCTTGCATGGTGGGTTCATGTGTCGAAGTTCCGTTGGTGCATGCACGAAAGCTAACGCTCTGACGAGATCAAATTTGTGCTCTTAACTCTCGCGCAAGTGCCAACCAAACTCCAATTCTCGAACCGTGCCTGGGCCAACCGAAGACTCACGCATGTACACAGGAATCAAGATGGCCACGCCCACCCTATGGACTCCGGTATGCCGACTAATAAGGTAAGTAGGCACACTTTGGCTCTTACATGCCCTGAATCCCTGTTTGAGTTTGTCAAATGCAACAATAACCATGTAAATTTTATATATTTCTTTGCTTTCAACAAATTTTCAGTCGTACTTGCGAATGGACGCAGATCACATAGGTCACAAGTGGGGAGTACCTGTTCTTTTATAAATGGGGATAAAATTAAAAATATTCTGATGCAAAAGGACCTGGGAGTCCTCATGCAGGACAGCCTGAAGGTAAACTTGCAGGTTGAAACAATGGTGAAGAAGGCAAATGCAACGCTGGTAGTAAAATCACGATGTTGGAGAAACTTAGAAGCACAAATAGTGCCCCATATAGCAAAGGTAAAAATACATAACTGGCGTTTTGGGCTTGACCCTTCATCAAGGTTCCTCATATAACCCTTTAATTCCTGGAATCATCCTTGTGATGCTCCTCTGAATCCCTACACATGTCAGCACATTCTTTCTTAAATGAGGAGCCCAAACTCCTCACAAAACTCCGAGGGAGGCCTCACCAGTGATTCATAAAGCTTCAACATCACACCCCTGCTGTTGTATTCTACTCCTTTTGAAATGAATGCCTGCATTGCATTTGCCTTCTTCACCGCCAACTCAACCTGTAAGTTTACCTTCAGGCCATCCTGCACGAGGACTCCCAGGTCCCTCTGCATCTGGGTATTTTCAATTTTCTCTCCATTTAGAGAATAATCTGCGTGTTTATTTCTTGCCACCAAAGTGCATGACTGTACACTTCCCGACATTTCTCCTGCAGTGCAGTGATACAGAGTGATTGGCCTTTTTTACAAACTCACCCTTTCAAGCTAGCTATTTGGAGATAAAGACACAGCAGAAATTCATTCCTCACTGTTAATGAAGCTTAATCTTCAACCCTCACTACACTACAATTCTGAAGTTCCCAGAAATCCTTCTATCCTTTTAAAGCAATACTAACATCATTGGTGCCAAACAACACCAAATTATGAATGGTTTTTTGCTTGTTTATAAGTGGAGTAAGCCAAAACAAACTCATTTTACTTGGTATAATAGAGAAGACTTTCATCTCGTTGGGCTGAGTTGAAATCCACTAACTGCAGACAAGTGGGCAACATTCCGACCCAACATATTTCACCCACACATGGAAAATGTTTAAATTCAGCCCTGATTCGAAAACTTCAAAGTGCTGGGTACATTCCTTTGAAAGTGAGACTGAAAATAAAAATAAACAGTGAACAAACGTCCAACATCACTTTACAATTGTACGCTATTATCACAAATAACGCTGTTGAAGTTTCCTACTGTGAAACGCAGTTTGCACGTGCACAGACTGTGATGTTTGTGAAGATCACGGGCTGATTGATGCTTAGTTCCAAGACTTTTCTTTCAAACATTTCTCGTTGTAAACATCCTTCTTCATAAAATATAATTGTGACATGGGTTCCAAATATCAAATGGATTCAAATGTTAAACTGGCCAACAATTATCTAGGACTTCTACTAACACTAATCTTTGCAAGTCAAAAGTCTCAGATAAGTTCTTGAGGGTTATGGGGAGAAGGCAGATAAGTTCTTGAGGGTTATGGGGAGAAGGCAGGAGAATGGGGTTGAAAGGGATAGTAAATCAGCCATGATGGAATGACAGGACAGACTCGATGGGCTGAATGGCCCCAGCATGGAACACTATAAAATCCAATTAAGTATTCAAAGTAGGAAATATTTATTAGCAGTTAGTGGTGTCAGACCACGGTGGGATGAGGGAGGCGCCACTTTTGAATAATGTGCTCGGGGGGAGCTGTTGCTCCCCTTGCACTCCCCGCCACTCCCACAGAGATGCCACTGGAAACCAGGCCAGACACCATTCACACATAAAAAGTGGTGCTATGCTGGATGTCACATTTGTGGCCCGAAATGTGAAATTAATAACACCATCACCACATGCTTTACCAGTTGACCATCTCAGTGTCTTTATTTTCCTGCTTCCCTTATTTCATCATCCTGCACCTTCTACCTCCAGTCCATACCATCTGACTTCCGGTCAGGTTAATACATATCATGCATATTCATTATCATGACATCCCTCCTTTCACCAGAAATAAACTTTATATCTTTATGTTTAAATGTAAACACTTTAATACTATCAATAGCATTTTTCTGCCTTCTGAAACAACAAAACAACTTCAAATTCAAAACAAAAACAACTTCAAATTCCCTCTTCACAAAATGTAACATGAACATGTTATAACCCAATGTAATATAATAGCTCAACTGTTCTTCTGTAATTATACTAATACAATGCTCACCTCATATGCAAAATGTAAACATTTAAATTTATACACCTCACATGTTTAAATTCCAATACTTTTGTTTTTTTTTCATTTAATACCAAATAGTCGACTAAACAAAAATGCATTTCATACAGCACTCATACATGTACTTTATGATGTATTGATCAAATCACTGTCCAAATGTTCCCATTATCATTTCTCTTCCTTGGTGAGTAACATTACTGCGCTTCATTGAAACTCATTCCAACTATCACAAACTTTCACTTTTGTGATAATGCGGGCACGATAAGAAATATGGCACAAAATCTTCATATCGCTTAGGTGGTTTCCTGTCCCATCTCGGCCTTCCTGCAATGCTACTGTCGCAACTTGGTTGTTCACCCTCAGCACCGGAAACACTGCTCGCTGCGGCCTCTGGTGTTTCTGGTACTCTGGCCATTTCATCGGGAATGCTGGTAACTACCCCTGGAACATCATCTGGTCCCTCAGGTTGAGCATCTCTTATTGGACTTCCAACCACTTCATTCGGTGTCGCTCTGGATTGGTATTTGACACCAGACACGTTTCTTTTGTACAGGACTCCAACTGGAGACTTGACTGTCACCATACTGCCACTTCTGGATACAACAGTGTAGGGTTGATGGTAATAAGGTGTGTCTAGCTTACCACCACTCTCTTGCCTCACCAGAACATTATCTCCAGGCATAATGTCTGAGTACCTGGCCCCACGCTTCGAGTCTGCATCCAGCTTTGCTGCTCCCTTCTTTTCAGCATCGTGGTCCCTCATCTCCTGGTCATCCCTGATTTCCTTCAGTTCGGGCATTTTTGTGCGGATTTTCCTCCCGAGGAGTACTTCTGCTGGACTTTTTCCTGTGATTGCATGAGGGATTGCCCGATAGACAGCTACATAGGATAGCAAGGCTTCTCTCCAGTTCTGTCCTTCTGCATGAGCGATCCGTAGTCGTTTTTCGATGGATTGATTTTGTCTCTCTACTTCTCTGTTGGCTTGCGGCCATTTAGGAGTTACTTTGTGATGGTGGATGCCTGTGGTCCTCATATATTCAGCAAATGTCTCTGAGATGAACTGTGGACCATTGTCAGAGTATAGCGTAACAGGCAATCCATGTCTCGCGAAGATCTCTGCCAATGCTTGTATCATTTTTTCTGTGGTCGTTGACCTCATCACAGAGTACTCATAGCATCTGTTGTAGTAGTCCACCACTACCATGATTAACTCGCCTGTTGGTAAAGGTCCGAGAAAATCAACAGCTACATCGATCCACGGTCCTGTCGGGAGTTGCGTACTCCGGATCGGCTCTGGAGGATTACTCCTACTTGTGAGTGGACACCCATGGCAGGTTTTGACGAATTTCTCTGCGTCTTTATCACAACCTGGCCACCATACATTACTCCTGAGGTTTTGCTTGGTACCAACAATACCTAGGTGTTCTTCATGAGCTAATGATACGATCTTCGGTCTCAACCTCTGTGGTATCACCAATCTACACCCCCTCAATACACACTGCCCGATGCAACAAAGTTCGTCTCTAATGGGAACATATGCCTTGTGAATGCACTTGTCCCATTGTCCACTTTGGATACATTCTCTAACTTCCATGAGTTCTGGGTCATGTTCGGACTCTCTCTCGACTTCCCTCGTTGTCACAGCTTCCGGTGTCGACTCAATAGCTACGAAGCGTACAAAGCTCTCTGCTGCTGTCCCCAATTCTGACTTGGATTGTGGGCATTCATCTTTCAACAATCTGGACAGCGGATCAACAATGTTTGCTTTCCTGGCAATGTGAACTACTCTGTACTTGTATGGTTGGAGTCTGAGCACCCATCGTTCTATCCTGGCACATGGTTTGGACCTGGTGGCATAGATCACCTCCAATGGTTTATGATCCGTGATGAGTTCAAATTCAATGCCATACAAATATGCATGGAATCTCTCGCAGGCCCATACAAGTCCAAGTCTTCTTTCTCTGTCTGAGAATATCTCCTTTCCACATCTGTCAAAGATCTGCTGGCATAGGCAATGATTCTTGGACCCACATCACGCATCTGGACCAACACGGCTCCTAAACCAACAGGACTAGCATCCGCTATGACTTTGGTTGGTGCAGCCGGATCATAATACCCAAGAGTATTGGCATTTGTCAGACTTTGTTTCAGAGCTGTGAATGCTTCCTTCTGCTCAGAGCCAAAATGGAATGGTACACCTTTCCTGGTTAGTTTCCTCAGTGGTTCTGCCAGTGTAGCAAAGTTAGGGATGAACTTTGCGTAATAATTAACCAATACCAAGAAGCTCCTCATCTCCGTTGCATTCTGGGGTTCACGTGCATCTGCAACAGCTTTCACCTTGGCATCAGCTGGGTTCAGTCCTTCCCATATAAGCCTGTGTCCCATGAAGTCCATCTCTGAGACACCGAACTGGCACTTGTCTCCATTCACCGTAAGGCCTGCCCCCTGTACTCTGGATAGCACAATCCTCAACCATCTGTCATGCTCTTCCTGTGTAGCCGCATGGACTATGATGTCATCAGAAATGTTGGCGACTCCAGGAATGCCTTGAATCACTCGATGGATTTCGTACTGGTAGATCTCAGGAGCTGCATTGATGCCAAACGATAGCCTCTTGTACTGGTACAATTCACAGTGAGTCACAAATGTTGTCACATCCCTGGATTCTGGTTCCAGCTCTAATTGATGATAGCCCCATTTTAAATCAATTTTTGAGAACACCTGACTGGTAGTTAACTCCTGAAGTACTTCCTCCACTGTTGGTATGGGGTGTCGTTCTCAAATTATAGCTTCATTGGCCATCCTCATATCAACACACAGTCTTATGTCACCATTTGGTTTGGGCACGATCACTACTGGGCTGACCCATTGTGTTGAATGTTCCACAGGTTCAATAATGTCTTGCTCGATCAACTCTTTGATTTTGGCCTCGACTTTCCCACGAAGTCCAAATGGGGTTCTGCGCACTGGTTGCACCTTGGGTTTGACCGTTTTGTCCACTGTTAGCTTTAGTTGTCGACCTTTCAGCTTTCCTACTCCCTGGAAAACTGCGGGGAATTCTTGCTTCATATCCTCGTATGACTGAACTGAATTGACACGAGCTCCAATATGAAGTATTGCCAGGTCTTGCGCCGTGCATCTACTCAGCAATGGTTCTCCCCTCTCGTCTATGACAACAAACTCTACTTCAGTGTACTTGTCACCAGCTTTAACAGTCGCAGTGAAACATCCAATGGTCTGCAATGGCTTGGTTGCTGTGTATGGATACAGTTTATTTGAACACTTCTTTGATGTACAAATGATCTTTTTTCTTTTCAATTTCTCCCATAAATGTCAGTCAATTACATTACTGTCACTGCCTGAGTCTACAATGACCGGAACTGTCACACCACCAATTATTACTGGGACCTTCTCATGATGTACATCATTCAATATAAACTGATAGTATTTCTGCCCATCCTGGTTGTCGTCATCATCGTCACTTTCTGGGTCACCTTCGATATGGCGAAAAGTGCCTTGCTTTCTCTGTCCATAGTTGCCTTTCTTTCCAGGAGACTTTCCTTTCCCCCAAGCTTTGCCCTTAGAAGCTGTACTCTTCCCATTCTGGTTTGCATTTGACTTGCTTTTGCACTTCTTTGCAAAGTGGTCTTTCCCTCCACACTTTCTACAAACTTTGCCTTTTGCTGGGCAGCATGGGTCTTTTCCAAAATGACCTCTGTCTCCACATCTGTAACACTCCAAGTCACGTGTCAGCATATTTCTTGGCTGGCTATGGCTATGCAAGAGCCTATTTACTTGTTGACCAACTTTGTCTTTACTGGGCTGGCTTGAGTTGTCTTTCAATTTCATGGTATGAAATTGCCCCTCAACAGCCTCTAATGCAGCAGCCATTGCTAAAGCATTGGTAAGTTTCAACTCACCCCCTTTTTCCAGCAATCGCCTTCTGAGTTTGTCTGATCTGCAGTGCTGCACGACTTGATCCAATAACTGGTTGTTCAAATCAGCTGCCACGTAATTCCATCCAACAGCCAGTTCTCGCAATCTCATCACGTACTGGGCGACCGTTTCCCCATCTTCCTGTTTTGTATGGCGAAACAAATGGCGTTGAAATGTGGCATTCGGTGTCAATACATAGTGTGCATTCAATGCATCTACAGCTTTCTGGTATTCCTCCTTCCTTCCGGTATTCGAAAGCGTCTTAAAAGTTTCCCGAACTGCGGGTCCTGCGGTGAAGAGAAGTAACGCCCTCCGCTGCACTTTCTGTTCTGCCGTACTGCTATCGAGAAATAGGCCACGACTGTCGGCGTAGGCTTCAAATTCTTCCAGCCATGCCTTCCACTTCACACTCACAGTGCTTGCATCACCCGTCGGGTCAAAATGAGGAACACCTCGAAGTGCTAGAAATTCAGCTCCTGTGGCTGCCATGAAGAAAACCTTCCAGCTCAAAGCCACCGATTCAAAATCCAAAATGTTTATCACGTTTAAAATCCAAAATGTTTATCCTCGTTACCAATGTCACATTTGTGGCCCGAAATGTGAAATTAATAACACCATCACCACATGCTTTACCAGTTGACCATCTCAGTGTCTTTATTTTCCTGCTTTCCTTATTTCATCTTCCTGCACCTTCTACCTCCAGTACAGACCATCTGACTTCCGGTCAGGTTAATACATATCATGCATATTCATTATCATGACACTGGACACTAAAGTTGATTGGTGACCTAAAAAAATCCAGAACCTTGTGATGATTGGTCAACTGGCAGGCTCAAAGTTGAGTGAGAAGTACAAAGGTTAATCTACAAGTTGCAACCATGGTGGGAGCTGGGTAAAAACAAAATGACGGTACTGCTGGAAATGATGTAATGGCAGAGCTGTCACTGGTGAAGACCCGGGAAGAATGGGGAACAGAGACGCAATGCTGCTTTGCAGGGTCCTACCACCCACTCCTGCTATCAACAGTCTGTACAGGCTATAAACAGCCTGTTGAACGAGTCAATGGTGTTTTATTTTAAAATCCTACGACTGCAGTGTCTGGGCCCAAGATGGCCACGCCATTGTTTGGTAGCGATTACGAAGTGTTGGCATCTCTGGTAGGGAGCAGGAGACAGGCGGAGGGCACAGGTAATGGACAGAACACTCCCATTGAGAAGGAAAAGCAGAAGAGATGACCGCAGTGGGGGACCCTCGAGGGGCTCTGGAGCTGAAGGACACAGACAGGTGGTGAGCTGTTGGTGACTTGCAGGTGACGAACCCACACAGACGCAGGCTGCTGGCAACTTGAGGTCAAAAGAGTCACACCGGGCTGCTGGAGACCAGCTCATGAGAGCCAGCTATTGGAACAGGGATTTGAGGGTGCTGACGGCAAGGAGAGTCCCGAAGGGGCATGGGCACTGAAGGCTTCCTCATCGCGTTGGAGGTTTGGATCTGGGCTCGGGTTACTGATGGTTGGAACTGAACTGCAGTCTTGTGCAAATGCAGGGGCTGCGGGAGCGCTGGAGGTGAATCTACGGACACTCTGGCAGGACTCTCTTTTGCTTCTCTCTGACTGTGAGGGGCAATGCTAATGCTAACAGCAAATCTGTGACTGGCTTATTGCAGATTAAAGGCAATTTCATGCAATATTACATTTCTGATTCATCACAAGACAATAAACAGCATTTGTATCTGTTTTACACGTCACCAATGAATGATGGATCATCGAGCCATCGAAGTGAACGTTTGCAATGGGGGTCATTCCCCACCCTTCCATTCAAAGGACCTGTCCTGCAGAAGGGTGACCTCACAACCAGGCATCGCCTGGCTACGGCTGGCCCAGGCCTTTAACTGATGTGGCAGCAAGCCATCCCTTCCAGTGAAGGTGTACACCTGCAATCCTACTTCCGAGCTGTTTGGAAGTTGCGTGTTCACAATTTAATAAAACCTAAGCTCAGCTCTGTGTTGCATATCAGATGATAAGAAGAAGCACACGCCCACAACCCCTGCATCTATCCTGTCCTGAGCATGCAGCACAATTCCTGAAGTTTGGAAAGCTCACATGCATAGAGGAGATAAAATGATACCATCTATGGATAAAGAGTTTCTCGGCCACAGTCTCTCAAAACCCTCAAGCAAAGATTTGATCCTTTCCTAAATTTCAGAAAATTGTGCAAGATCATGTACTTGCTTTCCACAGAGTCCATTTCTCGACACGTCCATTTTAATTTAGTTAGTCATAATTTTAGTTGCTTTCTTCATGGGTTCATCTGCGTTTTAACTCTAAATGTATCATATCAATGTTTATTGACATTACAGACCTTGGTTATTCTTCTTCTTCTCAAAAACAAGTCTATTTTCAGAAGTCTAAAAAGGGTTAGATCTAAAAAAAATCTAGTAATATCTGGAGGAGATGAATATCCAAGTCATGTAACATCAGATTTTATCACAATTTACAAAGGGTTCATCTTCCAAATAGTTCATTTGCTCGCAATGGCCAAGTAAATGTAATATATCCTACAGTGACACAAACCCATCCAGGGTAAATCTTTGGTGAAAATTTTTGCAAAAATTATTTACCTCCAATTTTAGAGGAGAAATAGATCATGCATCTTACCTTATAAACAGGAGCCTCTTGAGTCTTGACCGAAGTGAATAACAACAAGCAGAAAGAAGATAGAAAACACACACCTTTGAATCCGTCCTGTTTGGGGGTCTGACAGGAACTGTGACTGAGAGCAAAGCCGCTTACATCCAGATGATCTCACCGTCCTCCATGACAGATTGCTCGCCACCCCACCCAAGGTCTCCTGGGTGGACTGAGACATGACCTCAGGCCCACCCTGGCCTCAGTGGGTTGGTAAGTCTCCGTGGCCCACCAAGGGCCATGGCCCACTGGTTGGGGGACCACTGCCATAGGCACTGTGTGACCTGCTGAGTTTCTCCAGTGTGGCACCATGTCTGCATTGTTTTTGTTCTTCCAGACTGAAAAAAATAGGTCCTGTTGAAATGGTACATAATGAAAGGTTTCTTATTTCTGGCAATCATCTTCAATTATTGTTGATCCTCAAGAGTATTACAGCAAGCAAATTTTTAAAGATTTATTGTACATTTCAAAACAATTTGAACATATTTTTATGTGAAACAGATTAGCGAAAAGCTCAAATAAAAGTGGAGCACAGAAACAGGCATTTAAGAATGGAGTATAGTCAACATAAACAGATTTGCTGGCAGAGGATACACATAACACGACTGACCCGGAAATGCATGTAACGTTACAAATACCATCAATAACTTACCAAACTGTAATGAAAATGCAATTGTATAAATAACTTACTGTTAATTTTAACTGTTTTTTTTTCCTTTTGTTTGATGTTTCCTAATTATGCCTTGTTATTCTTGATGGATAACTTATTGCGAATCAGACTGGTTGAAAACATGAAGGTCTTTTTAAAAAAAAATATCAACAATGAATTCATCTAATTATTGCACTGACTACAATCCAGTAGTAATTTGGTTCTTGGTCAAGGAGCTTTTCTCTTTTTTTAAAAAAAGGTAAACATTTAGAATATACGGCTTGCAGAAAGGAAGAAAGAATCTAAATTATGTACATTCCACTCAAACACCAGAACACACCACTCAACTTGGATTTCAATCTTAAGTGTGCAAAACATTACAGTTCTATATAAAAATATGTGCATTATGAAGACATAATTAAATTATTTTTCACTAATACGTCATTATCTGTATGTACATTGCAAACATTACAGCACTGTACAGTTCTCATCTTTTCTGTGTACTGTGGGCTTGCACGATAAAGTGCCAATACACAAATCTCACTTAAATCAATGTGATTCAGCCATGGGGAGCTAATCATGTTCCATTCAGAAAATGTTTTGCAGATCCCATTATATTTTGCATCCCTTTGCTACCTCCTCGTAGCAGTGACAAGGGATGAAGTGCCATTTGGCTAGAGTGATCGTCTCTGCTTTGTTCGCATGACTTAAGTCATTTTGTCCCAGGGTGAATCCA
The DNA here is from genome assembly GCF_036971445.1 of Narcine bancroftii. Classification (NCBI taxonomy): domain Eukaryota; kingdom Metazoa; phylum Chordata; class Chondrichthyes; order Torpediniformes; family Narcinidae; genus Narcine; species Narcine bancroftii. The sequence continues at coordinate 10,725,305 of NC_091480.1, forward strand.
AGCCAGCTATACCACAAGATCGTCTGTGTCGTCCTTTGCGCTTGCCATTCGGGTAAGTCCCCGTTTCCTAAGGGGGGTTCTGTTGACATTGAGGACGTCTTGACTGGGTTCAGGCCTGTGAGGGTCAGTGGTTTCAGAGTGCTCTCCTGCCTTCAGTTCAGTGGCCGCCATTTCTACCCTGGAATCCACAGAGACGCTGGGAGTCGAGTGGCTGCTGTCGGAGAACAGGTCAGATAGACTGCTCAGTGAACTCAGATCAGGGTGGTCGAAGGAAAAGTCTGGAAGGGTAAGATGCCTCTTCCGACAAGCAGGAGCAAATCGGCAGTCTGGTTTGGACGCCTCGACCGCCAGCTGTGGGCCCACAAGTTCGGAGGAATCTCTGCAGGCCACAGATTCGATGGACAGCGTGCGTTTGCGTAAATGCACGCTGGGTCGGGACTCAGCGGTGAGACAACCTGGCCCGCTCTCACTGTCTGGAGGAGGGTCTATTGAGATGCAAGGTGGACTGATCTTCTCCTTCCTTTGAACTTGAAGAACACATTGGGGATCAGATGGAAGATGGATAGAAGGCTCTGGGTGATCTTCACTAGATTCGCCTTCAGTCTCCGCGTTTGCAACTTCATGCTCAGCAGATGGGCATATTTCAATGGAATGTCTCCTTGGATCACCCGCCCAAGGCTTCTCGAATAGTCCCTGGGCGTCAGTACCAAGGAACCTCTTTAAATCCTTCTCTCTGGTGACTCCAACCAGACTCGTTGTGCTGTTGGAATTCTTTAAGGCCATGTCGGACGGGCTGGGAGCGAGGAAAGGTGACAGCGACAGGCTTCTGGCTTCGGACCGTTTCCTCCGCTTTCTCTCCCGGTTGCCGACGTCCCTCAGCTCCTCGTCGGAGTTGATGAGGGAGCCGGCCAGGCTGTTGCTGCTACTGTTGAGGCTTGGCGAGCGGCTGGAGATGCTGCGCTGGCTGTACATCTGACTGAGCGTGCGGACGCTCGACAGCCTGCTGCGTTGAGTCAGTGGAGGCGAAGGTTGGGGTGTCCGGGGCAACAGTGGCGGGATTGGGATGCCATGAGGTGAAAGACTTGGGTGCAGATTGTCACTGGACTGGATTCTCAGGCTGTTCTCAGAATCAGCGTTCATACAATCCACAGAGTCATTTCTCATAGACTCCTAGAACATAAATAACCACTCATGTCAGGGAGAAACAATGATGATGTTTTTCCATAAATATGCTGTAAAGCAGCTGTTCTCAACAAGGGTCAGAAGTCCCCCTAGGGCCACAGCACATTTAATGGCGGGCCACGGACTGAAATCCTAAATATTTTTAAATGTTCTTTATGTTGTCAGTAGGAGAGAAGTCCAGAGCTAAACTTGACTGGTCATAAACTTTAAGCAGAGCCCTAAGAGGGGGCCAGAGCCAATAAAAGGTTGAGAATGGCTGCTCTAAAGGACACTTGAAATTAAAACGATGGCTTACTCGACTAAAGCTGGTATAGAAAGGATAAAAAGATTTGTACTGTCTTTCATTAATAACTTTAACAAAAATTTGTTAAAACCCATTTCAACATAACTTGATAGGACTGTTAAGAGCATTTTTAATTTAGAGATTGTAGTGAACTACCAGAGACTAGGCTGAGGGAACATACAGAAGAACCTTGCTGGCCCGGATCCAGGTGTAGGAATGGTGGGAAGGGAGAGGTGGATCGACCTTTATGGCCCAGGACCCACGGGGGAGGAGTCATAGGGTATGAGTCATCAGTGGGCGGGCCAGCTCTATATATACTGTCGTCAAAAATAACTATATACAATGGAGGAAACATCACCACAGAGATACAGAATGGTTACAACCCCTTCCTGGCCAAATACATCTAAATGATTAATTAACCAACCAATCTCGTCCATCTTTGGAATGTTGTGGAGGGAAATGGAGCACCAGGAGGAAATATACGCAAACATGGGGAGGATGTACAGAGAGCAGAGCTCACTGGTGCTGTAATAGTACACATGCCATTCTGACAAAGGGGCAGATGTTCTTTCTTCACCCCCCCTCACCTGCTCACACCTTGCGGTTTGTGGGCACCTGGGGAGCTCTGGACTGATACAGGGCACCAGAAAGGGAGAACACCCATCCTCCCAACCCCTGCGAAGGAGAAGCATGGGAGAAGATCCCACGGGGAAGGAGACCGCAGCAGTGGACCGGCGGAGGCAGGGCAACCTAAGCTGCTGGAGAGCAGCTCGCGGGGAAATACACAGCAGGACCGAGATGCATGTGCGAGCAGGACTACTAATGGGTCTCAAGCACTGACAGTTTCCTGATTGTATCAGGGGCTGGGAACCAGGAGCTGGAGGGTTATTCAGACACCCGGAGTTCGGTTTCACCGCTGGAACAGTCAGGAGGCCCTGGAGATTATGGGGGCTCAGGAGGTAGCAGCACCAGAGGAGGTGGTGGGATCCACAGACACTCGATATTTCTTCTCTTTCAGATGCAGGACTAGTGACCCCCTTTATGAGCATCTCCAGTCCAGGCCCAAAAAAAGACATCTTGTGCACTTATATACATGATGACAATGGAACCCTGAATCTTGACCTGTTTTGCTAACATTTTCTCGCTTCACATATGAAAATGGTGAATACAATCGGACCAGCCCAGGGCTCAGCAGCTGAGGGGCCCAGGCAGACTGCTCTCAACGATTACGCGAGTATACACTAAATGGCACCTGTTTCGATTGAGGCATTGGGAGCTCGGAAAGGCAGGCGGGTGGAACTGGGTGGTAAGTCCACGTTCAGGAGGGGGGGGGGTGCGTCAGGGGATTGGATGGGCATGCGGGATTGTGCGGTAAGTCTGTGGATGGCATGTCGGAGGGAGAACGGCCGAAAATAGAGGGGTCGACTGTTACATGATATGTATGTATATTACATTTTTATATATTAACAAAAAGAACCTGGAACCATGAACTTGTGTGCTCCATTAGATTATAAAAGGAATTTGTGATCTGCTATTTAAAGAGGGGCCATGCCTTAACGTTACCAGGGCTAAAGAAGGTCATTGTATAGAATTGAATTTATTGACAACCTGTGTAGCAAAACAATCTCTGGGTGCAAATCAACATCAAATGGCATTGATTCTGTCCCAAGCGGAAGCCAATATGCCATAATACAACGGGCAAAGGTCGTCTGAAAACAAGATCTCCCGATGTACCTGTCTCTGCAGCTGCTTGTTGAGACTGGGTGATCGTGGTGGTCTCCTCGGCGGAGGGATTTTGGGAAGGGTGATGTGGCTGGCTGACGCATAGTTATGATGAATTACCTCAGAAGGAACCCCAAGGCAAGTAGAGACTTCAGCAGGTTGGGAATGCACTGAAGTCACAGAACCTATTTAAAACAACAGCAACAAAAAACCAGGGAGCAAAGAATGATATTAAATGCCTCAGCCAACATTCTTTCTGTTTGTTCCACGATACTTCACTATTCTTGCAGAAGCTGTAATTTACTGATTGGAACAGCAATTGAGAAGCAAAGATCTACAGTAAAAATAGTAAATGACCTGAGACATGGGCTGTTTCTCTCTCCACAGAACGTTGGCTCATTTGCTGAGCGTTTCCAATATTTTTTGTATTAGCTTTTCATTACAGTTGGAACATGTGGAGTTACATTCCAGATTCATTAATAGGGACAGTATCAAGTTGTTCTGCACCCCTTGATAACAAAAGAAACAACCACCATTGAGGTAGAGTTCGGAAACCTTGATAGCAAATGGTAGGAGCTCCGGAGTAAAAGCTTGACTCAATAGTTAATTTTATTTTAATGAAACAGCACTGTAGAAGACCCTTCCAGCCCATGAAACCCATGCCACCCAATTAACCAGGATGCTTGTGGAGGGTGGGAGGAAACTGGAGCACCTGGAGAACTCCAACATGGACACAGGTGAACATACAGACAGCATGTGATTTGAACACAGGTTGCTTGCGCCGTAATTGCATTCTGCTAACGGCTGAGCTAACCGTTGCGTAACACAACTGCAAAACATTTAGATTCAGATTGTTGGATGCTTAAGATTTGCATCGAGTCTGTGGCCAATCACTGGAAGGTGATCAAGGATTGTGATCAAACTTGGAGATCAAGTTGATTTCAAGCACACGACAGATAATAAAAAAAACAGTCATGGTTGATATAATCGAAAATGGATCAAGTCCGGGAGGGAGTGCAGATTGCTCCAACTTGGGGTAGCAGCTTGGACAGAGCGTTTCAAAATGACCCTCAGAATGGAGGTCATGAGAGCGTCCAAAATCCCCATCTGGAAAGGACAGAGCCAGTGCTTTGTCACCCATTTCAATTCCTCATCCCATTTCCTTGCTGACATGTCTGTCCACGGTGCCATGCATGGCCAGACTAAGACCACCCACAAATTGGAGGAACAACACCTCATCTTCCATCAGGGCACCCTCCATTCCATCTGATGGCATTAACATTGACTTTCTGATAAACCGCTCCCCCTTCTTCTTCCCCCTGTCACCTTTCCTCAGGCTCTCTCTCTCTCTTCCATTTTCCCTCTGTCTTCTTTCATAGAGCCTCTCCTCTTATCATATCCAATTAACACCTTTTGCTGGTTTGGACTCCACCCCCTGCCAGTCTTGTCTGTATTCTGATGCCTTCCTGTTCTTTTCTTATTCCTTGAAGAAGGCCTCAGGCCCGAAACATCAGTAATATGCCTTTACATCCGATGGACTCTGTGAGACGAGCTGAGATTCTCTAGTTCGGTGTGTTTACCAATGCTTCGTCTCCACCCCCTCATCCAGCCAAGTGGAGGAACCAGTTTTTGGGAGATCCATTCTTGGAGGATTTCTCCAGTCCTTCCACAAATGATGGGTGCCATTTCACATCCATAACTCTGGACGGATTAATTCAATTTAGATATAGAGCGTGGTAACAGCCCACCTGCTTGTGTTGCCCAAATACCCTAATTAACCTATGTTCCCAATAAGCGTTTTGCCCGGAGGAAATCCACACAGACACGGGGAGAATGTACCAACTCCTTACACACAACGCCAGATTCAGCCCACGGTTAGCTAACCATGATGTTCACAGATTTGTGAATTTGACTTAAATAACTGCATTTTGTATTTTATTTATTAAAAATCCAATTTCCAAGCTTTTAACCTACTGACTGAAAATGTACACAAAGACACCTTTTTTAAAATATATACCTGTGAGTGATGCAACATGGCAGGGATCTTCAGGCAGTGGAAAATGAGCGTGGGCTGGCCTAACTGGGCGGAACATGTAGCTATCATTAGGCAGAGAATGCATTCGCGAGACAGAGGGTTTCCAAACTGTCAGCAAGTTGCTTTCTCCGGAATTCTTATTTTGAGAATCCTCCTGTTCAAAAACAACAAGATAAACGGTTAGTATTTTGTTTGCACCACATTATACAGAGTGACCACACAGAGCCACAATCAGTTGAGAACGATTCCCTTCAAAACATTGGAAAATAAATGATTCCAAAATTCAAAGATAATATGTATTCATTCTCAAGATGGGAATACTGCTGGCATCAATTTTAAAATGTTATTTAAAAAAAATTTAGACATACAGCCCAGCAACTTCTGGCCCATGAGCCTGTACTGCCCAATTACACCCAATTAACCGACATACCCCGCACATTTTTGGAGGAGATCTGCACCCTCAATGACTCCAAAGGCTGAGTGAGGAATGATAGGTTTTAATACACATTAGATTTCATCTGGCTCAACTCCATGTGCTCGAATGACTGGAAGGGGGTACGGAGGTCAAACTTTATCTCTGGTACGTAAAGACAATGTTTGAGTTGCTGAGATTTTTTCCATCTACTTCAACCATGGTGTCCGCAGACTTTTGTGATTTACTGTGTTAAAAAAATTCCTGATGTCTCCCCTAAACTTTCCTCCCTTCTCTTTGTACAATATATGGAACTGACATGGACACGTCAATTACTTCACTGTAGATACCTTAGTTACAATGTGGCATTTACATTAGGATTTCTGCCAATTGCAATTAAAATAAGCAATTTTCATACCTTATATTTATTTGAATTGACTTTAACTGCAGCAATCTCTTCAAAGTCAAATGTCGCAGTGTAATGTGATGTTTGTCAACCCTGTAAGGGCAACTGAGGCAGTGAAAGTACCTTATCCTGCCTACCACCCTGAGCTTAACTGGGAATGAATGCAGAGTAATTAACGTGCGGATTTTAGCCCATCGTGGTCTTTCCCCTACTGCAGTTATTCAGGCATTGGCCATCCTTAATTATAACTATATAATAGACCCATGCATGACTGAAAACCAGGAAGAGCCATGATTAATATTCTACTAAGGACCCATTCTGCACTTCCTAATGTAAAATATGTAAACCTTATTACAACATTTATTAAGCTTCACATTCTTTCTCATTACTAATCACTTTTGGGCAATATGGACTTAAAAATTGCTATTGAAATAAGCATCAGTCAGGCAATATTGTTTAAACAGATTGAGAGCCCTTTAAGTATTTAAATAATGGTGCATGGTCTGCTGACATGTCATGTTTAAGACTTAAGGACAGGACAAGAGACTGCATGAAATGAAAACCTTACCTATCTTGGTTATAATGTCAATTTATTGAGTCTGAGATATTATATTTCACTAACTTCCAAACTTAAAAGTTCCAGCCCACTCACTTGTTCTTTTTCCACTAATTTTAGTCAGGTGAGGCTTCACTAACTTAGCCATCATTGGTACTGTATGTGAAATTGAATGCTGGACTGGTGACATTTCATATCCAAGAGCAAGAGTGACTTGTGTGTCTGCCCTTAAATGCTTTGCCATAATCCAAGAGTTTCTTGTCCAAAAAGATGAGTGGTAGCTAAGGCAATGCAAATCTGTGAATTTAAAAGTGAAATATTTTTTGATGTTTCAGAAACAGACTTGTAAATCTACGCTAGTTCTTGTGAATATTATCCTATAGCATGAAAACAAACATGGCATGGTAACTTCAAATAGAATTGCTAAAAAAAAAGTTTCTTACGATTGCCCTTGTTCACGGTCACATTTAGGAAACTGCAAGTAGTCTGGGTGACACGGTAAGTGCAATGGTTAGCGCGACGCTGTTACACCGCTAGCGACCTGGGGTTTGAATCCGGCGCGGTCTGTAAGGAGTTTTATGTTCTCCCCGTGTCTGCATGGGTTTCCGCCCACCCTTCAAAATGCTTGGGGGTTGTAGGTTAATTGAGGTATTTTGGCAGCAGGGGCTTATGGGCTGGAAAAGGCCTGTTTTGGGGTCTAAATTCAAAAAAGATATACATTTTTAAAAAAAGTCATGCCCTGTATTTAAGATGGGTAAGGAACATTGGTCGGCTACAAAGCCCAGATCCCCAAAATGAACCATAAAAAAAGTTGGATCCTTCAAATGCTGCATCGATTTTGTATTTAACACAGTGTGAATTCAGTAATCACTGCGGAGGAATAAAAATTGGATGTGAGCAGATCTTGGAAATTTTTACTTGTGACTTTAGTGATGCTGTGTGTGAATTTTCCTGATGTGGTAAGGAAATTTGTGGAGATCAGAGAGCAGAGGTCTGGGTCCTCAGTTTAAAAGTGTCCACTCTGTTTCTGCCTGGCCTCAGCATTTTATTCCCAATGTCTGAGCATGCAGTGGCAGGGCTGGGAAGTGTTGCTTCACTGCTCTACTGATCTGGGACTTCCAATGTTCTTGCCTTCGAATATTCTTCTCCCGTGACTATATGGGTCCTCCCTCTCGCGGGCACTGGTTCCCTCCCACATCCGCAAGATGTGCTGGCCTGTCTCTCAAATGGCTGCTGTAAATTGTCTGTTGTGTGGGTGGGTGGCATTGGAGAAGGAATGAGTACAGACTTGATGAGCCAAGTGCCTTCCTCCCACATCACAAGAAAAAAAATGGGAAATCAGCCAGAACATCAGAAACACTCAGATCAGCAATTTATCTGGAGTAATGGCTTTCCTTTGTCATTGGGAGCCTCTGAAGGTCAGTTGGCTACTTTACCCTGTAAATATGAACCCTGAATTTCATTCACCTTCTTACGTCAAAGCACACTGAATTATATTTGTAAAAGGCAAGTGCATTCTAAAAAAAAAAATTCATGCGGCACATTTGGTATAGTGGTTAGTGGAACACTATTACACCGCAGTGACCTCAAATTCGCCCCATCTGTAAGGAGTCTGTACGTTAGGCATGTGACTGCTCCGACTTCCTCTCACATTCCAAAGACATATGGGATTTGTAGGTTAGTTGGTCACATGGATGTATTTGGGCAGCATGGGGTTGTGGGCTGGAAGGGCCCATTATTGTACTGAATCTCTAAATCATTATTAAAATATATTTTTACTTTACCATGTTATGCTCTGCCCATATCTCCAAAAGTAAAGCTCAGTGGTCAAATTCTATTTGAGAGGCCTTGTACAGAGGGCCATCCATCAGATGTAACGGATTTGTTTTAATAGTAATATTTACATTAATGCTAATCTATATTTCTTATGTTTTAGGTTAGTTATGGATTGGTTACAGGGTTACACACACAGAGAACCATTGTGCTCAAAGAGAGTTCATTCTCAGAGTTGAAGCATCTAGAAAGATAGAGCTAATGGATATGAAGTGGGTCTTAACTATTCAAGAACAATGGAGTGTTTGCTTTATTAAAAATGAAGTACTCAATAAGAACTTCTGAAAGAACCCATCTGTTTTTAAACCAAACGACTTAAGCTTCTTGAACAGAGATGAGGTCAGAGGTTGTTATGGATATGGAGTGGTTTTGAAAAAGGCAAGATATTTTTCAGAGATGAAACTGATAGTCATGTGGTTTCCAAGAATTAGGACTGACCTTGTTGATGATGTAACTGTCACATGGTTTGGAGAAATATATTATCAAATTCAGACGTTTTGGATCAGTTTCAGAAGTCAAAACCCACACAAAAGTTGGAACCTTGTGGAAGACAGGGTTGAATTACAGTAACTAGAATAGGTGCTGCTATGTATTACCTCTAAGAAAAGGGGGACACAGAATAAGTAGATTTCAAAAGAGAAGTTACTCCTAAATGTCTCTTTAAGATGAAGAGGGCAGTTTCATTTGGAAAACAGATTCCAGAGTCTTCGTTCAAAAGAAGAAGATTTGATCCTGGGAAGACAGGATTTATATTCTCCTTTTCATTGGAGAATCATTGGTGGCTCAGAAAATGACCACTTCAGCTTAAAGATGATCTCTCAAGGACAACTCTGAAAGAACTGTGAGTTTAAAGAGGCTTGAAGATATGATGCTTAAAAGCACTTTATAAGTATTTCTGAACTGAAAATTTAAGACCTTCAAGCAAGACTAAAATTATGCTGAAATTTAAAAAATTTCAGAGTGGGACTTTATTACACACACTCATTTACATTTTCACATAGTGGGGTTAAATTTACAGTTAAGTTTAAGATAAGTTAGAAATGTTATGTTATTAATAATTTAATAAAAACTTTTATTTTGAATTTACCATTGGTGAATTTTTCATTGCTGTTCCTTTGTTAGTGCAAACAAAGTCGCTCTAGTCCCAAACAAAATTAAAAAGGTTGTTAGTTCGTAACACAGATAAAGCATGAATCCTGAAACCTAGGTCACATAGGAGATAGATCAGCTCATTGAATAGTGTATTGACAACAACCTTGCGCTCAATGTCAGCAAAAGCAAGGAGATGATTGTGGACTTAGTAGGAAGTCAGGGGAACATAACCCAGTTCTCATCAAGGGCTCAATAGCGGAGAGGGTCAAATTCCTGGGTGTCAACATCTCGGAGGATCTGTCCTGGAGCCTCCACGTTGATGCAATCACAAAGAAGGCTCTCCAGCCGCTATACTTTGTGAGGTGTCTGAGAAGATTCAGAATGTCACGGAAGACTGAAAAACTTCTACAGGTTTACCATGGAGAGCATTCTGGCTTGTTGTATTCCTGCCTGGTATGGAGGCGCCAATACTCAGGACAAGAAAAATATTCCAGAGGGTGGTTAACTCGGCGCGCGACATCATAGGTACCAGACTCCGCTCCATTGAGGATATCTATATGAGGCAGTGTCTTAAAAAAGCCTCAAAGCCCCCCACTACCCTGGCCCTGCCCTCTTCATTCTGCTACCATCAGGAAAAAAGGTACAGGAGCCTAAAGACAAGCACTCAGCGGCACAAGGACAGCTTCTTCCCCGCTGCCATCAGATTCCTGAATGATCAATGAACCAAAGACACTGCCTGACTTTTCATGCACTGTTATTTTTATATTATTAGTAATGTTGTAAGACGATTATAATACAAATGTTTTCACTATTGACGCTGCTCCAAAAACACCTAATTTCATGACTTGCTCATAACAATAAATTTTCGATTCTGATTCTGACATCTGCCCATTCCTGGAGCACGTCTAAAACTGAAGGAAAGTCAGAGGGTTTCCTCCAGTGCCCTGATCAATGGTGAGTCCTCAATCATTGATACTTGAAATAGTGGTTTACAAAATGGTGATTGCGTCTCTTAAATTATTAACATGGATTGACTTCAAAATGTACTTAATTAACTGCTCTAAGCTTTGGGACTTCCCAAGTTCATAAAAAATGTATATATGAAATCAACCTGGGCTTTTGTACTTGATAGATCCGAAGGATTTGGATCCTGTGTTTCTCAGTCATGTGAAGGTAGCTTGCTCTTTTTTAATAAATGCTTTTCAATTATACCACAGAAGTTTCCTCAACAAGCCAGCTGATCATTTGCTTTGAATAAAATATTTGAACTATACATGGTCAGTGCAATGCACCAGGAGTTTGAATCCGTCGCTGTGTGTAAGAAGTTTGCACGTTCTCCCCGTGTCTGCGTGGGTTTCCTCCAGGTGCTACAGTTTCCCTCACCCTTCAAAAATGTACCGGGATTAGAGGTCAATTGCGTTAAATTGGATGGCAGAGGATCAAGGGCCAAAAGTGCCTATTACTGTGGTGTATGTCTAAAATTTAAAGTTAAAAACTGTAATATTTAAATTTAAAATCATTCTCGCTGTCTGCTGTTGTACCTGCGTTGGTGATTCAAGTCTCAGTGAATCCTGGCTGGCCCCCAAGGCTCTGTTTTCTGGGATGGGGGCCTGGCCAACACTGCTGCTCGAAGGTCCCTGTGCACGGAGCATCTCCAGTTCAATTTCCGCGTCAAGTTCGGCGTCTTCTTTGGCCTCCTTGTTGCTCTCCTCCAAATGCTTCATTAGCACGGCGACCACAACATTGACCAGCACAAACTGAGCGATCAGAACAAAGGTGACAAAGTAGACAGGAGAGAAGAAGGGTAAGTAGGTGAGGCAATGCTTATCCTCACTTCCGCATTCCCGCAGCGTATCCTGGAAAGATACAGAGGGGCACAGAGGCAGTTTTTAGCAGCAATGTTTTTTTTTCTCCATGTAAATACACAAAAGTTCTGGAGAAATTCAGCAGATCCTGCAGCGTCCATCAGAGGTAAAGCTACATAACTTACATTTTGGGTCTGCACTCCTCATCAAGGCGTGAGCCAAAAGCAGGCAGGTACCCGAACAAGAAAAAAGGGGGAGGAGGGACAAAGGGATGGGGGAGGATGGAAGAAGGGAAGAATGGGCAGGGGGAGGAGGGAAGAAGCGGCAGGGGGGAGGAACACAGGCTAACGGCCAAGAGGCCATAGATAGATAGGCAACAGGAGAGGAAAGTTGAGAATTGATCGGGGGAGGGGGAAGTTCCGTGAATGCAGGGCTGGAGGAGAGAAGGCAGTGGAACAGGGAAAGAAAGAGAGACAGGAGGTAGGGAATTTGAGGAAAGAAGTAATAAGGATTGGGATTGTTGGAGACGGGGGGGGGGGGGGGGGGTCTAACAGAAACTGGAGGTCGATGTCAATGGTTGGAGAGTGCCCACATGAGATGTGGTTCCACCAATTTGCAGGTGGTCTCAGTGGACAGTGCACAAGAGCGCGGACAAACATGTTGGAATGGGGAATGGAAATGGGTTGCCGCTCGGAGATCCTCATTATTACAGTGCACAGAGGGGAGGGGCTCAACGAAGCAATCTCCCAGTCTGCATCCAGACTCTCCAATGCAGAGGAGACCACAACGGTAGCTCCTGCACTAACTTCAAAAATTTTCACTTCTGGTCACCTCATTATAGGAAGGATGTGGAATCCTTAAAGAGGGTTCAGAGGAGATTTACCAGGATTCTGCCTGGATCAAAGAATGTGGGAAGGTTGAGCAAGCCAGGACTTTTTTCCTTGGAGTGATAATGAGAGATGACTTAATAGAGAAAGATTATGAGGGGCATAGGCAGAGTGGACAGCCAGCACTTTTTTCTCCAATGGCCAATAACAGGGGACATCCTTCTAAGATGAGTGAAGGAAAATTTAGAGGAGACATCAAAGTTAGGATATTTACACAGAGAGTGGTGGGTGCCTGGAATGCAATGTTGAGGGCTGTGGCAGAGGCTGGTACAATCACAACATTCACAAGACTATTAGATAGGCAGATGGATGTATAAAATAATATGGGGAAGGATTAGATTGTTGTAGAGTAGATCGGTACATCATCTTCGGCCGAATGGACGATACTCTGCTATCATATTCTATGTTCTATTTAAGAGACTCTTAGATAGACACATGGACATAAAGAATCGGAGGTGGGGGTAGTGTTATGGACTGTGAGGGAGGGAGAATTAGATTGCTGTGAAGTCCGTTTACATAGGTCGGTACAACATCATGGATGGACAGGGTTGTACTCTTCTACGTTCAACTGAGTAAATATTTCCCAAGGTATTCAACGGAGTGCAAATGGACAGAGGGAGTTGAAACAAGTGGAGTCATAGGGATGGATATACAATAGGCAGTGTTGAGCATCAGGTGAGAAAGGTATCATGGTGAGAGATTTAAATTTAGACAAAGAGCATGGTAACAGGCCCTTTTGACCCATGAAAGGGTGGGAGGAAACCGGAGCACCCGGAGGAAACCCACGCAGACATGGGGAGGAACATACAAACTCCTTACAGACAGTGCCGGATACAAACCCCAGTTTCTGGCCCTATTACAGTGTCGCAGTAGCCACCATGCCATCTCTACAAGAGGTAAAAGACCAGACAACTCAAAGCTAAGTCAAGGAAGTAAAAAAAAAGAGGTCACCCATCTTAATATGGAGACAAGGAGGAATTTCTTCTCTCACAGTGTCACGAATTATTGGAATTTCACGCCTCCGATGAGCTGTGGAGGCCGAATCTGTTTGTTCTGGCTGAGATGGCAAGTCAAGGATTATGGGGGTCAAGCAGGAAAATGGTGTCAAGGCCAAGATCTTATTGAATGATAGAGCAAGCTTGAAAGATTGTACAGCTGAATCCTACTTCTTATATTTGGGAAGTTAAAACTGTGACGAATACACAGGAGAGGAAAAGAGAGAGAGAGAGAGAGAGAGAGAGAGAAAGAAGGGTAAGGGGGCTTGCAAATAATAGAAGGGATTTGGAATGCTCTGAGACAGGGAGGAGATGTGTGATCGCGCCTCGGTTTGGTGAGGGAAGGCATGTGGGTGCTGAAGTTTCTACGTGATAGATACAAAGTTACACATGAAATATTTAACGAGGAAGAAAATGCTGGAAATATTCAGCACCTCAGCCATGGGCTCAAAAGGCTCTGACATCAGAATTTGAAGCTGATGTTCTCTGTAAACTCACAGGTAAGCCACATTACTTTGCACTCATTCCATAGAGTACTTAGTTAATATCATCATTTTAACTGTGGCTAGAAAAATTTAAAGTTTATTGCAATGCTCCCTTAAGAAATTAAGAATGTGCACAATGTGAGGTTTGCAAATAACCAAAGGTGTAGATTTCACTGATAAACCAATCACTCCTCATTTCATCAATCCTAGCCAAAGCCAATGTGATCAAATCAGCATAATGATCTATTCCCAACAGTCCATAATTGTACATTTAGTCTGCATTGTTCAGCCATGGGCCTGTCTTTCAAAATCCTTCCTTTTATGAGATGATTTCTGATTGAGGTCCCTTGGGCAGTCTTGTTGACTGTTATGTAAATGCTTTCCCCTGGGGCTGTTGCACCTGGTGCAATCATAATTATACTAATTTTACTATCACCATTGATTTTTTTTTCTCTGCGAAATGCCCGTCCATCATTTTGGAAAGAGTTTATTCATTTGCTAAACTCTACCTATTCCAAGCTCAGCATAATCATGTAGCCTGAGATGGGTGTGTAACTGTATCGAGACGTGTGTGATGAAAATAACGTGACCCATTGAATGGATCTGAGCAGAATGATCAATTGCAACATTGAGGCGCAGGACATGAAAGCATGAATTAGTTTTATTTTGGCCTTATGATGGTAAAATACCAGTATCTTATTTCCTAGAATGGATGTAGCCCTATGTACATTAAACACCAATATCAGTTGCAATTCGGGTACATTCTAATTTTGGACATGTATTCCTGTCAATTCCACAAATGGAGGCTTAACCAATTTAACCAATCCATCAGTAAAGTTTGCAGGAAGTCTGTTAAAAGAAAAATAATTGATAACTATCAGTGTTGCTAAAGAGACAAAGATTTATTGGGGTGAGGGGAATACACCCACGGAGTGTAACCTGAATTATGATTCAAACCAAACAAACAAGTCACATATCAATAAAGGGTCCCAACCTCAAACGCTATGTGACCACTTCTCCACTGCTGAATGACCAAACTGCTCACTCTAACCATCTGGGTCTCTCATATTTCTGAAACAATATTTATTTACTTGTAGATATACATGTGTATTATTTGTCTGTGTGCTATGTCTGCTTATGCATCTATGTGTTTTGCACCGAGGACTGGAGAATGCTGTTTTGTCAGGTTGTACTTCTGTGCAATCAGATAACAATAAATTTGACTTTAGTCTCTGCAGCCACTCGTTGTTTGCTCAAGGACCCAGAATCAGCCCTTTTATCTCTTTCAAACAAAGCCACCCATTTGCATGGAACTTTTACTGATCTCAAAGAGACAAACAGCGCAGAAGCAGATCCTTTGGGCCAAGTACTGTCCACACTCATTCCCTTTACCAGCCCTTGTGCTATGCCGTGGATACAGTGTGAGGTCTTCCCAACAAAAATATGCAAAGCCAACTCTTTATTTGAATGGCCACCTTCATTTCGCTCATGCTCTCCGAGGGAACACATGGGGACTTGCTCGTGCTGCTCTCTACTTAATGGCAGGAAATTTTCCCGTCAACAGATGCCCGTCAAGAGCTCCTTTCTACCTCCTGTCAACTCTGCTTCCAGCAGGCAGCATGTAGATACAAAGATAGCTCTGGATCAAGTTGACCTTTGTTGGTCCGTGGCCACAGGCTCAGTCACAGGAATACACCAACCCCTTGTGTTATTACATTTCAAAAACATTACCTCAGAAAATATTTAAATATATTTCAAAGTAGATATCATTTATGTGAAATGGACAAAGCAAAGCGACTTGAAATATAAATACTGGTAAGTAAGATCATTCACTTTCTGGCAGGACATTCTAATTACTGGCTTCCAAGTGCATGAAATGAGCAGTGTGGCGGAATTAATTACATACCTTCATTATTCCATTCCAGTTATCACCAGTAGAAACTCGGAATAAAGTAAGAAATGCCATCCCGAAATTCTCAAAAGTTGCATGTCGACTCAAACCATCACATGGGTTTTCATCGTTGCATACTGAAAGGGCAGAATAATCAAATTCCATTCAATGAAGATTTTAAAGTTCCCATGGATTAATAAAAGTTCACATTTTATTTGAACATCTGCTGTTTTATTCTAAGAGCAGGATAATGAAATGGGATGAATTTTTACATTTTTCATTAAGATTTAAGATGCACTACTCTATCAGACCCCAGCAAACAGTTCAGCAGAATAAGTTACTGCAGCTTCATCCACTCTCAATTAAAACACGCACACTAGCAAATGGTAATCATTCCTTCTCACTGAATACGAGGAGATTGAAGTCTCACCCAGCTTTCCGAAGAGCTCAACTCCAAGCGCCGCATAGATAAAAAATAAAAGCATGAACAATAAACCAAGGTTTCCCACCTGAAATGTAAAGAAGAAAAGTTCTCGTAAAGAATGCAGCGAAGTCAAAAGTGGAGAAATCAATTTAAGGTATCAATTAAATTCTGCAGGCATTTGAGGGAAGAATCTATTGAACTAACTGAGTATTTCTTTCAAAGAGACAGCATTGATTCACTGGGCTGAATGGTCTCCTGCCATAATCATTGATGTCCTTATAAATAGGAAGTACTGGAGTCTGGTACTTAAATGGTCTGGATCTTCCCTGGATCACCCCAGCATTTATTGTGATTGTCCATCTCCAATTCTTCCTCGACTGAGGACATATTTGAAGACAACCATATGGGTCAGATCAGGACTCATGTATGGACTAGAGTTGAACAGTTCAACAGTGAACCAGATGGGAGATTACGATAAACCAACAATCAATGGCTATTATAACTGAGTCTACCTTTTCAAAATAAAACAGATTTATTTAAACCCCCAGGTGCAAACTCATGTTTCTCAATCAATAGTTGAAATGTCTGACTGCCAGCACTACTCAAGCATTATCGTCGAACATTACCACAAAGTACAGGCCCTTCAGCCCACAATGTCGTGCTGACCTTCATAAACCTACTCCGCAACCATCTAATTTTTCCCTCCTTACACACTTAATCCTCTATTTTTCTTACATCCATGTGCCTTTTGAATGTCTCTTCATCATATTCTCCAAGGTGAATTGTAAATGACCCTGGCTATATAAAGTACACTGTTTGACCTGCTGATTTTCTCCACCATTGTGTGATCATGGTGTCTGCAGACCTTCATGTTTTACTCTGGGTGTAGATGAATTCTGGAATCTGGGAGGAATTCTGGAATCTGGCCATCTGGTCCATCGAGCCTGCTCCGCCATTCAATGAGATCATGGTTGATCTGATGATCGCCTCGTTCCCACCTACCTGCCTTTTCCCCAAATCCCTTAATTCCCCTACTGTGTAAAAACCTATCCAACCTTGTCTTAAATATATTTACTGAGGTCACCTCCACTCTTCAAATTCCACAGATTCATCTCAAGGAAAAGTAGTTCCTCCTCATCTCCATCCTAAATCTACTCCCACCAATGGAAAAATATTACCTACTTCTATTTTATCTATGTCTCTCTTAATTTTATATGTTTCTATAAAATTCACTCTCATTCTTCTAAATTTTAGCGAGAACAGTCCTAAGTGACTCCATCTCTCCTTGTAGGCTACCTACATATCTCGAATCAACCTGGTGAACCTCCTCTCTACTGCCTCCAGAGCCAGTACATCCTTCAAGTAAGGAGATTAGAACTGTACGCAGTCCTCCAAAAGCGGCCTCACCAGTACATTGTACAGTTGTAACACAACCTCCCTGCTCTTAAATTCTATCCCTCTAGCAATGAAGGTCAACAATCCATTTGCCTTTTTGATAGCCTGCTGCAACTGCAACTCAACCTTCTGTGATTAATTCACAAGTATTTCCAAGTCCTTCTGCATGGCAGCAAGCTACAATCGCTTGCCATTTAACTAATATTCTGATCTTCTATTTTTTTCCTTCCGAAGTAGATAACTTCACATTTACCAACATTGCACTCCATCTGCCAGACCCTTACCCACTCACTGAACCTATCGATATCTCTCCACAGATTCTCACTCAATTTAGTGTCATCAGCAAACATAGATATGCTACACTCTGTCCTCTCTTTCAGATTGTTCATGTACATCGTGAACTGTTGCGGACCCAGCATCAATCCCTGCAGCACCTTTCTCTCCACTGATTGCCATCCAGAAAAACACCCCTGTACCCCAATTCTCTGCTTTCTATTGGTTATCCAATCCTCTATCCATGCTAATTTATCCCCTCCAACTCTATACATCCATGTCTTCTAGGTGGCACCTCATCGAATGCCTTCTAGAAATCCAGGTAAACAACTGCTCCCCTCTATCTACTGCACTCATTATCTCCTCAAAGAACTCCAGTGAATTTGTCAGACAGGACCTGCCTTTTCTGAATCCACGCTGCGTCTGCCTGATGCTCCTAAATGTCTTGCAATTTCTTCTTTAATGAGATAGCTTCAAGCTTTTTCCCCAACAACAGGTTATTACATTTTCCCAACTACAAATAAAGGAATAATATTATCTTGAAATGATAATTGGTTGTAGTAACTCAGCGGGCATCACAGCATCCATAGGAGATAAAGATACATAACTAACGTTTCAGGCCTGAGTCCTTCTTCAAGGCCTTGAAGATGATGATGTTACCATGTATCCACTGTCTCTGCGCTACTTGCCCTAACGCTTCCTCATAACTAAGACTCCTCTGATAACCCATAACTACCCACATCCACCCAATTCTCACAGCAACCTCAGTCACAACCAATACGCCTCCACCCGCCATCACCCCCACCAAATACACCCTCTGCCCCGATCCCAATCATGTCTCTTTAAGATGCCACTCAAATTAATTTGCCAATCAACTGAGACAAAATCTGCCATGAACCAGAATAAGGTTTTCTTTTAAAAAAATCTTATGACTAAATATGTCTTGATATATTTAGGACCAGTAGCTTTGTAAAGTTTGACCAGTGAAGCTGAAAACAGAATTGTCATCCAAAATAAAATAAATATTTTAAATTGTAATGTCAATCCAACATGTGACATTTGAAAAGTAATATAAAGCCAGTGACATTAATAAAATACCCAGGACCCAATGGATTGGGGCTTTGTTGCGAGAATTTTATAAATTCAAGGCATGTCTTTCACGAACTATCTGTTAGTGCCCTTCAGGCAAATGTTCTAGTTCGATTTCTGAAGCCTCCTGAAGGCCTATGAATGAATGGATATGGTGGAAACTCTCAAGATTAATGAGGCAGTTTCATCGGCCCATCTACTCGAAGCTCAAACTTCTTTTAAAAACAAACACAGTAAGATCTGGTGGGGGAGGGGAATAATTATGATGGTGGCAGGGGTAGCCCTAGTGCTTATTGAAACACTGTTACAGCGCTAGTGTTTGGGTTCAAATTTAAATTTAAGTTTCGTAAGTTATGCCAATTAAAATGAACTTTACATAATTAAGGATGACAATACTGTTTTTTTTTCAAATGACTTTACATTTTGTCTTTTAAACAGTTTATTCTGAATGCAGGTGTATGAGTTAGGCAATTTAAGAGCTAATCTCAAGCAACTGGGAAACTTGCTTAATCGGCATCTACCAATCCCCAAAGGTGCTGGATACCAGGGGTTTTACTGCATTTGTATCTGACTTATCCTGCCAATAAAAGCAGTTACACGGCTGACCCAGCTGAGTCTCTGGTCACTGCTAACCCCACCTTCAATGTTGAGGCGGTAAGTGAAGCCAACGTCATTTAAGGCCCAATGTCAATGATCCTTGTTGTTCCAGGTCGACATTGCCTGGTGCTCGTGCAATGAGAATGTTTGCTCCCCAAATTACCAGCCCAAGAGTGGACGTTGTGCAGGTCTTGTGAGCAATTAGGAACTGATTCAGAAGCCCACTGAAAGTTCCCATGTAGTCCTTGTTTGATGTGTTAAAACACAGGAACGTTGGAGGATCTCAGCCGGTCTCGAAGCGACCATAGGAGGCAAAGATATATATTTCAGATCCGAGTCTTTCTTCAAGGTATAAGCAAAAACAGGAAGGTGTCTGAATAAAGACTGAAGAAGGGAGGGAGAGGAGTCTAGACCAAATGCCAAAAGGTGTGAATTGCATATAACAGGGGAAAAGGTGACAATTTAGTTTGGCTCTGTGAAATGAGGCAGAAAGAGAGAGATCGATCCTCCAGAACAGGGGGAAACAGGGGGAATAAAAAGGGGGTAGAGCTTTAATGGAAACAGATATTCCCATCTGGTTGGAGGGTGCCCAGTCAAAAGATAAGGTGTTTTTCCTCCAAATTGCGGGTGGTCTCAGTCTGGCTGTGCATGAGATCATGGATAGACATGTTGACAAAGGCATGGGACAGGGAATTGAAATGGCCACTGGAATATCCACACTATTGCTGAGGTGCTAAAGGAAGTGATCTCCCAGTCTGTATCCAGTCTCTCAATGTAGCTTAATGTGTAGCAAGAATTGGGCAAAGAGAGTCAACAGTTCTGTTTTATTGAAAGGTACTGGGTGGGACAACTCTACTTTATTCAGGCCCCTTGCAGCAGAAACAATATCTATTGGGTCACACACGGTAGAATCTAAGTCTTAATTGTTAATGTCAGCTCAGGCATAACATTAATACCTGATCCAAACCTGACCTGACCTCAACCAACCCCAGCCAGAATACCTCAACCTTTTATCTAATCACACCTGACCTGACTGTCACACAGCACTGATCTGCCTGAGAATGATTAAAAAAAAATGGAGACTGCACGATAATAATGAGCAAATTCTGAAATAAAGTAGCAAATGGCCAGCAAGCCGGACAGTGCTTGTGGAGAAGAAAGAGGATCAACATTTCAGGTGAATGATTTCTCATCAGCACAAAATCTTGATGGAAGGTTCACTAACCTTAAACGTTAAATCTCTCTCACACCACAGATACTGCCTGACCTGTGGAGTACTTTTCTCTTATAACACACTGCCTGACCTGTGGAGTATTTCCAGCATCAGTTTTTCATTGTTTCATTCTCTTGTGATTTGAAGTTTGGGGAAAACACTTGGACCTGCACAACATGCAGAGCCAGGCTGGCATGGAACGGGCCAATCCGATCCAGTGAGGAGATCTGACCCTAACTCTCTGCCAGTCTCCAGCGGTCAGGTTAGGTAGCCAGCCTCCGACAGGTCACCCTCCTCCTGAAGCTGAGAGCCATACACTTCCACACGTGCTGTCAACTTATCAATGCCGTGTGCGTTCGGAAAAAGAGCTTTTAAATTTTAGCTGATATTTTTGACTCGTAATACATTTTTAAGCAGGTTACTAAAAGTATGGACTTTTAAGCCTAATTCACCCCCACCTCCCCAACCCCTGTTCCCACCTTCCGTGAATGATTTCTGCATTGATTGTCAACACCACAATCAGACATGAAAACGACATGAGGAGAGCTCAACTTGCTTCATGGAAAGAGTTCTGACACTGTGGACTTTATTACCAATAGCTGCAGTCCAACTATGCCCTGGGGTACATAGGGAAAGGGCAACTAACCAAATCCTTTCCTCACAGCGTTAACATTATGTAACATCCAACAACTCAGACTATAATTTATTATATCAGTGGTTCTTAACCATTTTTCACCTTTCTTGCCATGGACCACCACTAACATACTCATCGACCTCAAGTGTGTGGGGGGGCAGGATGGAGAAGGATTGGTGAGCTCAAGCTTCCTCCCAGTCCAAAGGGATTTTTATTTTGTTCTGATGGGATTTATTAAAAATAAAACTATTATCTTTTTATTTCATCATCAAATGTACATTCTTGATTTAGCTGGTCCTTGCTTCTTATGTTGCCACAGACCACCAACAGTCCACGGACCACTGGTTGAGAAATAAAGTATTATGCTATTGGCATTACAAGCCACTTTTCAATGATCATCCACATTTTCCCTCAGAAAGTGACAATTGTTTCACGTTCAATCAATATTTATGGATATTAGGCAGAACTGCCAAAATAAAAGCGGCCTTTAAACTGTTACTTCAAAGAATGACTTGACAAGATTTTTGAAGGGAAGCTTGCAATTTATGTTCCAGCGTTGTTTCCCTCAATATGTTACTGTTAAATATGCATGTTAACATTGCTAACATTTAAGTCCAAGAAACATTAACTCAGAACTTTAACAAGTATGAAAATTGCACTGATACCTGTGGCAAGGCCTGTACAACTGTGTCAAGCAAAGCTCTCATTCCTGTCGCCATCTTGAGCAGTTTCAGCACTGGGAAAGCAGAACATGTTAAAACTCAAAATGTTAATAAATGCCGTGAATACAGGGCCGAATCGTAGAGTCATTGAGTCCTTCAGATCATGAGATGGAAGAGTAAAACTGAGCCAGTTCGAATCACAGCTGCTGAATTTTTCCTCGCATTGAAATCCTGATGTGATTAGGTGTCAGAGATGCCATTGTAACCCAATTTGTAAATGCGAGGTTTCCTATTGCAAATATCGATGCAAAATCTTGACACAGAAAGGTTAGGGTGCATAGGAATTGTGTATGAAACTCAAACAAGTTCAATACATTATTTATATGTAAAATACATCTCTTTCTGTATAAATGTGTGTGTGTGTCTACATATAGACACACACACACACACAGATATAAAATCTGAGAGTAATGTTCAAATGCATTGAAATTTTTACTTGCTGCAGCCACACGGGTACTTAAGGTAAACCAATTGCAACAGTATAAATTCAATTACTCTGATGTGCCGTGAGACAAGATAATAAATATAAAAAGATTGATAAACAAATATTCACAATTCCTGACTTGTATGGAACTACACAGTGGGGACAGATGGGCACAATCTGCTGGAGCAACTCAGCAGGTCGAACAGCACCAGTGGGAGATAAAGGACAATGTGGCGAGCTGGAACCTTTCATGAGGACTGAGAATGTGGAGGAGCAAGAGCTGGTCCAGTGAGGTCAGGGTGGTCAATGTGGAACTATGTCATGTTATTTTGTGACAAATACTGCTCAGAATAAAGTCCACCTCTTCCACTGATTTAGACCACATACTTTCATCACCAAGTGCCTGTGGCATTGGCATGGTTCAAATCCCATGGGAAACTGTACCATTGAGCCATTCTGATTCCATTTAGTTATGGCATCCGATACCATCTGATTCCCAAGCAGATGCTACAGGAAATGCTACAGACCTTTTCTTTGAGGTATTTATTATTCTTTGAACCAAAGGGTGATCCTGAATGTGCAAGGGGATATATAAATGCACTTAATTACCATATCAATTAAAGCTTTAAAAAATTTTTCTGGCATAAATCAGAAATTTTAAAAGGCATAAAAGAGAGTGGTACCTCTTGCAATCCGTAGAACTCTCATAATGCGAATGATAGTGGGGTTAATAGGGAGAGAGGCATTAATTTCAATTTCTTCCAGGGTTATTCCCATTATTGACAGAAGTACAATAGCCAAATCCAGTTGATTCCACCTGGAAAATGGAAAAGATCAGAGATATAGAAGCAAAACTGCCAGGAACACTTAGCAGGTGAGCCTATGGAGAAAGAAACATGTTTCAAGTAGATGCATTTATTGCATCCAGTGCTCCCTTTGTGGGCTTCTCTACATCAGAGAGGCTCACTTTGCTGAGCACCTTCGCTCCATCCGCACCAGTGACAGAGACCTCCCAATAGCAAACTATTTCAGTTCTGTGTCCTGCTCGCATGTCTGTCCATGGCCTTATGTACTGTCCCACCAAAACCACCACCCGCAAATTGGAGGAACATCACCTGATTTTCCGTCTGGGCATTTTCCAACCAGATGGCATGAACATTGACTTCTCTGGCTTCTGCTCACTTGCTCTCCTTTTTTCCCCTCCCCCTTTCCAGTTCTCCTCCCTCCCTTCACCCAGCCACCCCTCCTCCCCATGATCACTGCTGTCCCCTCCCTCCCTTCTTCACCCATCACCTCTGCCTTTGCGACCACTCCTCCCTCATCCCCTACTCTTTTGCCTTGGACGCCTGCCGACGTTTCCATACCTTGGTGAAGGGTTCAAGCCTGAGACATCGCTTGTGTATTTTCACCTTTGCTATATAAAGGACACTGTTTGATCTGCTAGATTTGTGTGTTTTTTTTAATTTCAAGTAGATGCCCTATCTTCAAAACTCAGGAAAGTTTTAGATAAAACAACTTTTAAGGTGACAAAGATGAGGAAAGGCCTAACGACATAAAAAGGAAAACCACAAAGGCTGCAGATACTGGAATCATGAGCAAGAAATTGCTGGAGTATCTCAACAGGTCAGACGGCAACCGTGGGAGAAATGGTCAGTCAATGTCTCGAGTCAAATCCCCCTGTCAACCATGGGAGAAATGGTCAGTCAATGTCTCGAGTCAAATCCCCCTGTCAACCGTGGGAGAAATGGTCAGTCAATGTCTCGAGTCAAATCCCCCTGTCAACCGTGGGAGAAATGGTCAGTCAATGTCTCGAGTCAAATCCCCCTGTCAAGATTAAGATCAAACAGTAAAGTTACATATATATAACAAAGAAGGAAACTGGGGGCGGGGCCAAGGTGATAGGATAGAAGGTGTGAAAGGTGGAGAGAAACAGAGAGAGACAGAAACCATTTGGAATGGAGGAGAGAGAGAAACCATTCAGAAGGGGGCGAGGTAGAGAGAGTGAAACCTTTGAGAAGGGGGGAGGTAGAGAGAGAAAGAGAGAAACCATTCAGAAGGGGAGGAAGAAAAGAGACAAATACATTGCGAACAGGAGTAGGTAAAGGAATAGAAATAAAGGAATCAAATGGGGGAGCAGGTAGCCTAAAATCAAAAAACGCAATGTTCATTCCATTAGGTTGAAGGTCTACCTGGAGGGACACGGTGTATACGTTTAGCCTCACCCTGACGATGGATGACATGGAATGGTTGAGGGAAGTCGAAATGGTTGGCTGTAGGTAGCTCCAGTTTAGACCCACGAGCAGAGTGTAGATGTGTGCAATAGTGAACGGCAGTAGTGATTGGGTGAGAACGGTCGCGAGATGGCATCGAGCACACAGCATTATCATTGAGTATTTGTAAATCCAAAGAGTAATGTAGTGAATACTCAGCATATACTGCAAGAGGCAAAGAACATTTTATCATGAAGATTAGTCCCTGCAAATGACCGCAAAACATGCTTCAACTTGTGTCATATACTGAGAAACCATCCCGCTGCTCACAATTTGTTATGAATTTGCCCCACCTTTAAGTTCTCTGCATCCAGAAATGCCTATATGCCTTGCATGAATGTTGTTCAGATGGTACCTGTTAGCTAACTTTACTTTTTAGATTAAGAAATCAGATCACACCTGTTCGACATTCCATAAGTAAAATTCGCAGTGACCAGATGCAACTCAGCAGGGATTTGTTTTTCTCCAGTGTCTGTAATTAACTAAGAGGGGACAGAGGGTGCATTCAGGGAGTATAAATGCTTCAAGATTCCTCTATTGTCATGTTATAGAACTGAATGTATTGTTACACAAATTTGCCTTCTGCCTGCCGTAAGGCATTCAATTAGTGTTGCTCGGTGCCCCTTACAGAAAGAAAGAGGATCAAAAGAGAGACCCTTCACACACAGTGAAGGGACACAGATTCACCTCCCACAGCCTTTGCAGATTCTTTTCTATCTGTCGGCAACCTGAGCTTCAGATTCAAACCTTCGATCTGATCAGGAATCTTTTTCACTTTGGGGTTGGGATTAAAGAACTGGATATTTTTGCTTCCAATAATGTTCCTGTGATCATTCACAAGAAAGCCCTGAGGGGCTAAATCCCTGCTGAACTGTGTCACGCATAAAGAGGATTTCACGATAAATTGACACGTTAAAATATTCCCATGCTGTGGCCCAAACTAATACAACTCCTCCCTCACTGCACTTGACATATCAGCGTGTGCAATAGTTCTCAGTCTAGAAATCCACACTTATGATTGAAATGAAAAAAAATTGACTTGGTCAAACATTTACATGGAACATAACGAGGTGGCATGGTTAACTTGGCAGTTAGTGCAGCGATTCTCAACCTTTTTCCACTTTAAGTATTCCCTCTGCCATCGGTCCTCTGTGATTAGTAAGGGATTGATTAAGGTGGCAAGTGGGTGGGAAGAAAAAGTTTGAAGACCACTGTTTTAATCGTCCCTAATGAACTCATTATGTGGACGGTTTCAAAACTCCAAAGGAAATGGGCCAACGACAATTTTTCTCATCCAAAATATTTCAGTAACAATTGGGTCCAGATCAGTGATTCTCAACCTTCCCTTCCCACTCACCTTAAGCAATCCCTTACTAATCACAGAGCACCGATGGCAGAGGGCTTACTTAAAGTGGGATGTGAGTAGGAAAAAAAAGGCTGAGAATTACTGTGTAAGTACAATACCATCGCAGCGGCAGTGACCTGGGTTTGAATCTGGCACTGTCTATAAGGAGTTTGTACGTTCTCCCCATGTCTGCCTGGGATTCCTCCGGGTGCTCTGGTTTTTGTCCCACCCTCCAAAGATATATACCTCAATTTGGTGCAACTGGGACGGTGTGGGCTCGTGGGCCAGAAGGGCCTTTATCACGCTGTAGGTCTCTAAATAATTACATAAGACACACACGAGGACCACAGTCTAGTGGATAAGCTCTCTCTCCACCCTGTGTGAAATCTCTTCATTTTGAACTTGGGTCATGACTAAGGATGTGGGAACCACCATTTCAAACAGTAATGAGCAGAAATGTCTTCATCCAAAAAGTGATGGAACTACTGGAATCTCCACCACAGCAAAGCAGTAGAGGCCAGATCATTAAAGTGTTGGATAAAGCACAAATGGGTAAGGAGTTTAAAGAACGCACAGAGAATGCAGAAAAGTCACATATTTAGAGGGATTAGCCATTATCGTATTGATATAGATAAATATAATAAACTATTTGCTCCTGTTTCTTGGCTGTGAAGGCATTCATTAAAAAAAAGCACGGTTTGCTTTTGTTTTTCTAAGTGTTTAAATTCTTGTCCTGTATATTTGGGCATTAGCAGTAGATTCAGAAAGCAAAAGTTTAACTCCTTTTGAAGGTTTAGATGATCAATCTTCGCCTTCCTCTATGGCAGTCCTAGAGGCCAAGGATGGCTTGCTTCCACTCCAGTCCTGAGGTGGCCAGCAAGATCAACGTGGGACCTGCAGAATCTGACACAGCTGAGCTGGCTGGAGGGTTATTTAGGAGGGGGGGGGGGGGTTCTCCTTCTGCCATTTCTGCTCTGTTTTCGTATATTTCCATCAAGGAGATTCGATCTGCTCAGTGCTTTCCAAGATACTCTTCCCCCTTGACAATGGTCATGGAAGAAGGATTCAGACGAGTTGGTAAAGATGCTGTGGTTTGGCAAGGGGAATTTTAAAACTCTAACATGCTTTCTCTATTATCCGGGAAATCTCCAGATTTCAGATTTATTGTCAAAGTACATACATGACATCATGTACAACCCTGATATTCTTTTTCCTGTAGGCGAGGCAGAATTACCACTTATTGGTTGTGAAAAAAGTGATTCAACGTACACGTAAATAAATAAAGAAATGTAAACAAACTGCAATATAGAGATTTTTAAAAATCAATAAAATGCGAGAGTCCTTAAAAAGTCCCCAATTGAGTTTGTTGTTGAGGGGTCTCATGGTGGAGGGATAGCAGCTGTTCCTGAACCTGGTGGGTGCAAGTCTTATGGCACCTACACCTCTTTCCTGATGGCAGCAGTGAGAACAGAGCATGTGCTGGGTGGTGTGGGTCTTTGATGATTGCCACTGCTTTCCGATGGCCTGTAGATGTTCTCGATGGTGGGGAGGGTTTTACCTGTGATGACCTGGGCTGTGTCCACTACCTTTTGGAGGGCTTTACCCTCAGGGGTATTGGTGACCCAGAACCAGAACATGATTCCCAATTCAGTTTGGTGTCAAAATAAGCAATATTGCAGGGATTGCATTGATGGCATCTTTCTGCTGTTTGACATGACTGCAGGAGGTAGTTCATGTGTCCAGGTTACATATGGAGGTAGGGAACCTTGCCGCCTAATACACATTGAACACAGTGATGGGTTGAACATCGTGATCTTCAAATACTCTCTTCCTGAATTGGCCAGAAGCAGCAAGTGAGGTGACTGTGAAGTTCATTATCCATTCTTCCTTTAGCTCGCATGATAAATTGGTCCATATTTTCCAGGGTCTTGTCACGGACTTTTATAATTCCAAGGGAGGGGAGCGGTGCTTGGCATCAAGCACGGAAATGCGCAGACACTGTAATTGTAGTTAAAAAAAAACACACACAGTAAATGCTGGTGATTCTCAGCTGGTCTCGCAGTATCCATGGGAGGTAAAGATATATTACTGGCCTGAGGCCTTCTTCAAGCTACCCGAGATGAGCTTTTCCTCAGTACGAGATTCATCTTCCTGTATGGTGAACAATTCAATGATGATCCATACAGGTTGACCTCTCTACATATAAACAAAGCATTGTCTACTTGTTGAAGCTTAATGCAGTGGCCTTGGGTCAGGAGTGGAAATGACACAGTGAATATTTTCTATCCATCTAGCACATTAGCTCCACTCCTGTGTAAAGCCTGTTGGAATCGAGGTCCAATGGATTGAAAAGTGGATTGAAACAATACAATCTTGTTTGAAAAGGGATTGCATCAAAAGTGAATCTTGGTGAGAATGGAGGTTTGCAGGTTGATGAGTGACTGTTGTAACAAGAAAAAAAAGTTCTGATTTAAACCAGAACAGGAGTAAATCTTCCAAAATGAGGATAATGGATATACCCCAGTCAACAACAAGCTCTGTAAGAGGAGGACTGGTAATGGGTGGATTCTGGGTTAACATGTCCTTGGAAGGCGAGGCCACAAGGATTGGAAGGGCCACCAGGATTGAAAGAGCCACCAGGTTTGGAAAAGCCACCAGGATTGCCTTGCCAGGGATGGTGGTGGAGGCTGAAACATTAGGGGGATTTATGTTAGACAGGCGCATGGATGGAATTAAAAAAGAGGGATACAGGGTAGGGAGGGTTAAGGAATACCTGGGTCAGTGCAACATCAAGGGCTGAAGGGCCTGTACTGTGCTTCAGTGTTCTATGTTCTCAACACCTCAAGCTTCCCAATGAACAGCTTTAAATGGGGAAAATTGGCCTGAGCACTGATTAAAAATAATACAATTTCAAGAAAGTTTTCAATTCAATAACCAGCTATTATTTATTAATTATCAAGGCAATATTAGCAAGAATGAACCCTTTAGTCATAATAATTTCTAATTATTTGAAAAAAAGCTTTGGGTGTTCCCTTTTGGTTAAATATTTCCATCATTCCATTTCAAAACATTGAATATAATTTAACAAATTTTTAAAAAATCCATAGCGTTGGTTTTAAACATTTGATAGCGCAGATATTCGACAAGTGGAAGCAAGGACAAGTTTGAAGGTAGTTTATTGAAGTGGCCCCCAAAATATTATCCATGAGAATAATGTGTATTCATTGTTAATACGCACAATGAGTAATGACGCTATCCTCACTTCGATTGAAGTTAACTTCATTTACAATAAAACAAAAATAACATTTTATTCAAAATATTGATTGAAGGAACCTGGCAATGCTGACACATGGGAAATAAAAATGCTCAGAGGGGTTTTGAAAAGCTTTAATCTTGACTACACAAAGCACCATCAGTTTGTACATGTTCCTGGGTATATTTTCAATTAATCTTTTTGGGCTCAATAGAAATTAATTTAAAGTGATTTACACACAATATGTCAGTTATTCAGAATCTTGGCACTTAATTTGTGTTTAACAAATGTAACATCAAATCTTGTTTGATTAAACACCGAAAGCATTGATTTCTCCATGATTTTGGCACCCTGCACTGACCGGTTCACTGCTCCCATGGAGTTTGCAACCTCTCTAGGCATGCTACCCAGCAGACCTCCGAGGTCGCAGGATTTAAATAAAAGACACCGTCGACTCCTCTAACAGACCGTTTAAAGCCTGCATGGAGCCATCAGCATTAGGACCGAGCAACAGGACCCTGCGGAGCATCACCGTGCCTCTACTCCCAAAACACTGCTGTTCCAACAGTTTGTGCTGCCAGATTGTCCCAGAAAAGATATTCCTTAGATAGACAAAAGTTCTATCTGTTATTTAGTTAGAGCATCCAATGATCGAGCAGAGGATGGTAATGATTCTAACCTTTCTATGATATTCAAATCCATTTATTAATTTATGGGAGAAAGTTAAGAATTAATTACATTGATGGATCTGAAATTGCAAGCACGCCAGACCAAATGAAAAAGGCAGACCTTTCTCTGAAAGACATTGGTGAAAAAGATGGGCTTTTGGCAACAATCAAATAGCTTTCTGCTTAGCATTCCTGAGATGACTTTATTAACGACTTAAATAAATCCCATCAACCCCCAGATGCCTTTGAGCTAAATCAGAATTTATTGTCAAGAATATGGCACGAAATTTGCTGTTTTGCAACAGCGTCAGAGATTGCAAATATTGCCATAAAATTACATTTAAAAATAACTACATCAGTGCCTAAACATTTCTGGGGTAGGATACTTAACGGCTGCTGGCATTAGGTGGGCAATATTGTGCATTGTCATTTCAAAAATTGTTTCTGCTAGAATTGCAAGTGGCATGATGGGGGGGGGGGGGGCAGAGGACAGTCAGAGATGCCAGGGCTGACTGTGTAACCTCAACTAATCAGAATTAAAGTTTGAGCTAAAAGTAGAGTGATAAGCGAGGAGGGTGAATTAAAAGTGGCGAATTAGAATCAAATCAGATAAAGAGAAGAAAAAAAAGATAGAAAGTAAAAAAAAGGTGCAAAGTAACGATAAACAAGTCACATCCACAATTTTACATTCTTTTCGCAATCCCTTATCATCAGATCATCACCGCACTCAACCACTTTAAGATTGATTTTCCCTCTCATTTGTAAAAATTGTTCCCTATCATAAAGTTTTATTGGCAGTCCACTGTGGCAGATTACACAATAGAGAAAGTGGCAAATATTCGGAATTACAAGACAGCTGCCTGCAGAAAGTTGAATGGAATGTTAACCTCAAATTCTAACAAATGCTTAAGCAGAATAATTACTTTAGAACCAGTTAATATTTGCCCCCAAAAAACTGCAAGAGGCATAAACAGATCAGTGAGTACTCGAAATGTGTAATCTTTTCTAATGCCTGGAAATCGATGAACATTTTCATGAATAACGTTGTCCATAGTTAACAAATAATTATTTT
This sequence comes from Narcine bancroftii, assembly GCF_036971445.1. Lineage (NCBI taxonomy): Eukaryota > Metazoa > Chordata > Chondrichthyes > Torpediniformes > Narcinidae > Narcine > Narcine bancroftii. The sequence continues at coordinate 10,756,268 of NC_091480.1, forward strand.
CCCGGGAAGAGATGGTCCAGCAATTTTGTTTCTTTCAGGATGCAGAGGTCTTTACAAATTATCATGGAGTCACCAGCACATTTTGATGCCTGAATGCACTGCCACCCTTCACAAATGTCCCTTTAATAAATTAAACATTTGATGTCGATTTTGACTTTTTTTGCAAAAAAAAAGGAATAAAAGACGAGGGACAAATGACTGGGGGAGGGGAAGAGGTGGAGCCAGGAAATGGAGGAGTGATTGAAAGGTACCCTTCTGTGTTCATTGGCAATGCTTTATCTGACTTACTAGAAAAGACAGTTTGTACACATCACTTGAGCACTTAACCAATGAACCTTCAATGTACCTCTGGCGGAAGTGTCAGCCTGACCTATTTAAGTCTCCTGTAAAGACTGAGTTGGCACATCTTTCAGAATAGAAAGGTTCTGTTAATTGACTACTTAATTCCAATGCTCAGTTGAATAGCAATCATATTTTATTCCTCCATGCAGCGTTGGCAAAATATTAGCCATATTAACATTAATATCAGCTCAATTTCCTTCCAAAAGCTTCTCTTATATTTCAAAAAAGCTTAATGCTCCATTTCCCCATTCCAAACTATTTAATTCATGCTATTCTTCCTTTGATTCCATGTCTCTTGACATGGAAGTGAAAATCTCCGTGAAGTCCATGCACACTACATCCACCGAATATTCTCCATACATCCTGCATATGAGGACTATTAAGAAATTGCCAGGATGCAACACACTCGATCACCTCTTTTCAAACCGTTGGCTACTTCCAACTGATATTCTTCTGTTAGTATCATATTTAATTAAAAATATACAATTAAAAAATGTTCATCCAGCTATCTTTTTTTTTCAGATACAACTGCTAAATTTAAAAGCTATGTCACCAGATTCAAGAGACAACATTTCTAGAGTCCCCACAAATTCCTATTTACAAACTCATGCAAAAAAATTTCCTTTCAGTCTTTAGATTTTTTTAAAAAACTTCTGTCAGTCGAGAAAGGTCTAAATAAAATCCTTTTGTCTATCATAATATAACCATCATAGACAACCATATTGAGATTTCTTTTCCCTCTCATTTTATTCTCTTGATCAACAATCAACGCAAAGGTGCTTATTAAGATCTCAACTTTCCCACAAATTGACTATTTTATCTTTTCATTTTAACAGTTCCTTTTTTCATTGCCACACTTGTAAAATAACCTACTTTTGATTCATTATAAAAAATGTTTTTTCACATAAGGGAGTTGTCCTGCTCCTTCTCAATATATTTTGATAATTTTATTTTATGATTTTGTTTAGCTTGGAGCCAGATTTGTCCTCAAGGCCAAATAAGATGACAGGACTGTGATCTGAAGGGGGCAGCACCTCATAAACATGATGTCAGACAAGTGGACATAGCTGCAAAATAAATTAAAGCTTCAAAGCATCAGATCAGAAGTCGATAAAGAGGATCATCAAAATGGCTGAAAAGATCATGGGGGCCTCCCTTTCCTCTATTGACGATATTCACCAAGAACATGGCTTAAATAGAGCTCAAAAAATTATGGAGGAACCTTTCCATCCAGCACACAGTGTCTTTGATCCAATACTATGAAGAAGGCAGTACAGAAGCATCAAAATTTGGACAGCTAGGCTGGGAAATAACTTCTTCCCCCAGGGTGTGAGCTGGATGAACGGTATCATGTAACCAAGTAAATAATTCCAAAATAGTTATATATTGATTCTAAATTTTATCTTTATGTATATATCTGATTATTATGTTCTATGTGTTGTGCACTATGGAGAAATGCTGTTTTTTCTGGATCACTGGGCATTTTTTCCTACTGTGAAGGACGTCCACATCATTCCATGCATGTGAAATGCAATAAATATTGTGAATGGCTCCACACACCCTTCACGTAAACTGTTCTCCCTTCTGCCATCTAGTAGGAGGTACCGTAGTACACAGGTCGTTACGTCCAGATTGGTCAACAGTTTTTTTCCCCCAAGACATCAGGCTCCTGAATTCCCAAAACATATGTGGATAGTGTAGTGCAAACTTTTACTGTATACGTCTTAATATTTTAATATGTTTAACTTCTAACCTATTTATGCAAATATGCTCCGTGGTCCTGGAGAAACAGTATCTCGTCTTTACCTTGGTATGAGCGATAAATAAAGGTGACCTGATTTGTATATGGACAGTCAGATGATAATAAACAACTCAAAAACATTAGTGCCTCTCAGAGGCAAGTGAATCTCTGGAATTCCCTCCAGCTGAGAATACTGGAGGCCAGATCATTAGATCTATTTAAGGAAAAGATAGATAAATATTTGAAAGATCAGGGAATTGATGGTTCTGGGGAATTGGAACAGGAAAGTAGTTGAGGCCAGCAGGGTTGACCATATTGAATGGTGGGTTGTGTAAGCTCCTATTTTCCTGTGACATAAGAGACTGCTGGAATCTGGAGCAAGAGTGATCTACTCGAGAAACTCAGTGCGGTGAGCAGCATCCGTGGGCAGGAAAGGAATGGTTGACATTCAGAACAAAACTCTTCATCAAGACAGATCGTGGAGCATAATGGAGGACAAGGTAGAAAGGGTGAGACAGGGGCCCATAGAGGGGCATTGGCAAAACTGGGAGGGAATGAAAGACAAGGGTCAAATGAGTGGGGGAGGGGAAGAGGTGGAGCCAGGAAATGGAGGAAGGTGATTGAAAGGTACCAGACAATGAGCTGCTTGTCACACATCTTTTTTTTATATTATATACCAGCAGGGATGGAAGAACAAAACAGCACAACGTACCGGTCTTTGAAGAATCTCCTGAAGCCAAAGGCAATGAGCTTGAGGACAGATTCGAAGACAAATACAATGGTGAACACATAGTTACAATACTTCAGAGCCTCTTCAAGGGACTGGAGGAAAACAAGAGAAGGAAAAGATTAAAGTTTATTGTGTCTTAGTGCGAGATAATATATTGATTATTAGCATTTAATTGTTAGGCAGCATTGCCTATCAGACTCTCCTCAAGCAATGCTACATGATTTTCATGTCCCAGATGTACATGCACAGTTTTCCCATGAGAAGAAGTACCCAGGGATTTTAGCAGAGGAATTAGCCGTCTTATTTTGGTTTAGCTATTTTGTGGAAACAATGACCATCCTTCAAAAGGGCTGGGTTTCTCACCTCAAAAATGTAAGTTTGAATTTGTCTACTTTGGCGGACTGGAAATCTTTCTTTGTCTGAATAGTCTCAAAGCAGGTCTCCTTTTGTTCATTTCGCGCAAAGGAGAGGTTGGTCAACCCTCTAAGAAGGGATTACCTGCCCTAAATCCACCCCATATGATCCTGGAATGCATAAATGTACCCAGAAAATCTAAGTATTTAACATTCTATTGATAACTCTGCTCCAAATGCTGATGAGTAGTGGTAGAATCTGGAACCAAGAATTGTAAACTCAGAGTAAACAATCATCCACTTTGGATGGAAATGAAGAAGGACTTCTTCCCTCTTTGGGGAGTGAAAGGTTATGGGGAACAGACCAGGAAAATGGAGCCAACTCACTCCAAGATAAGACCAGCCATGACCTTAACAGATTTGAAGGGCAGCACCCCTTTTCCCACTTCAATTTCATAAATTCACATTGGAATAAAATTCACAAGAACATTTCTTCACACTCATCAAAAGCTAGACGATGAAAAAACACACAAATGCTGGAGAAACTCAGCAGGTCAAACATTGGTGATGTATCTTCACCTTTGCTACATAAAGGCACTGTTTGACCTGTTGAGTTTCTCCAGCATTGTGTGTTTTTTCACTTAACCACGGTGTCAACAGAATACTGTGTTTTACCTCAAAAGCTGGACGATAAAGTGTCATGTGACATCTCCAATCTAATGTATATGCTGACGTACAAGATGACTCGTATATAAGACAAGCCCTGAATTTGCACCTAAAAAGTAGGTTCTGAGCTATATTTGCTGTATAAGTCTATCCCATCTGGCACTTACCACCGAGACCTTACTGGCCCAATAGTCCTTTACCAACCATCCCACTGACCAATGGAGTGAGGCTGTCACAATATTTTAAAAGCAAATTACACAGTAAAGATTTCAATTTTATAATAAACCACCGTCAGCTCCTCTAACAGGCCCTTTAATGCCTGCACAGAGTTGATCGCAATCGGACTGGGCAGATGGGACTTTGCTGTTAAGATTCAGATTCAGGTCGTCTAAGACGACCTCTGGCTTTGGGGTGACATTTTCAAGATTCAAATACTGTCTTATACGCCAACATATGCGGTACTTTACTATAGCAATGGATGAAACTGGGAGTTTATATTTACAGGTGAGGCCACTTTCAGAACTTCTAAATAATATCATGGTTTGGGCCCTGGGAAGAAGGAGGGAAGGTCAGTAGTACACACTTACAATTGGTTGGTGGTAGTGTTCCATGGACATGGTGATGACATTTATGCCAATAATGAATGTGATGAACAGATCCAGATAGTGGTTGGTACATAGTTTATGAATGTAAAGTCGAGCTGGGGAATAGTCAGCGTAATAGGGTCGACGTTGAGCTTCTAGAGAAAACAAGAGGAAAAACTTAAATTACAATGCAGAAGGTAAATAATAGACAGCAAAGTTCACATTATGCTGATTACATTAAATTTATCACACTATTATTTCTCAAATGATTCAACGCAAAATGATTTTTTTGTTTGACTGGATGGGAGTTATGAAATAAGGCATCGACATTCACTGCACTTCTCGCTGTGAAGTCGACCAGAAAACCCCCTGTTCAATTCTAATTTGCACTGATATTCGCAGGCCCAGACCACGACCTCCTCCAAGTACTTGCCCGCAACTCTGAAGAGAGATGAGCCAGTGGGTGGGAGAAGGAAGACGGGAGTCGAGTCTAAACCACCAGGAGGAACAGCAGAGAACCTGCGCACAAGGGATGGTCAACGAGTTCAACACCTCTTACTGTCATTCAGAAATGTCTGAGCTCACGATTCACAGCGAGAGGATGGATGGTTTAAAAATTATGGAAATTCATGTGTCAGGGGAAAAATTACACATGAAACATTGTCGCCTCATATCATATATGTGTATATGAGGAGCCACTTATTGTTCTTAACAATAATATTTATGGAGTGAAAAGGATGTTGGTCATTCAAAGAACTTTGTCACAGCGTTCTGGGACAAAGAACAGGATAAACGTTTTAAATGCACTAAGGCTGTGCCAACAGTTCAGAGTACATTTTGTTCATGATATGGGTGAAATTTGATGTACTGCAACTCGTCAAATAAAAGTACCATGCACATCCTACATGCTTGTTTTGCATTAACACATGCAATTTACCATGCACTGTTGCATTGCACAGTGCTGGGCCAGAGGAGGATTTCTGCGGCAAGTCACACTGAGAGAAAGCAATACAATTGCAAACCTTGCAGGACAAATGGTGCACGTGGAAGGAGCGTTTCCCTTCCCAGCTTGGCGTCTTTTTTTTAAAAATTGCTTAACTATGGAGGGTATTTAGTCTCCCCCTTCCATTACCCAAGTTCAAGTTCCTACTACCATGAGTCGGTGTGAAAAACCACCACTATAAGATACGTCGGTGAGATTTAGATCCAACTTTATCCGTTACTCAACTGGAACTTGTTTCATTTTTTCCTACATTAAAATGTAAATAATAATATTTAGATTTGTTATAGAGTCATGCAGCAAAGAGACAGGCCATTTGGCCCAGCTTGCCAATGCCGGCCAAAATGTCCCACCCACGCCAGACCTGCTCATTCAGTTGAAGTTTGTCCTCAATATATTTTGAAGACCATGCAGATAGGAATTTTGTTTTGTAGTTCCCCACAAAAGCAGATCAACACAGTAGGTCTCACGCCTTCCCGAACATGTTTGCCGGGCAGCCATGTTCTGCGGAAGAAGTAAAACTTCGATAAATGAAAATCAAAAACACCGCAGACGCTGGAAATGTGAGACAAAATCAGAAAATGCTGGAAATCTTCGACAGGCCAGACAGCATAAGCAGAAAGAGAAAAAAAGGTCTGAGGTCTTTCTGTATAACAATTCTATTAACCTGAAATGGTAACTATTTCTCTTTCCACCTGCTGAGTAATTCCAGTCTTTGCTGCTTTAGTTAAGGAAGGGGTTGAAACTGGGAGGACAGCCAAGTTATCCGAAACACTGCAACAGCTAGCTGCAGGTCATAACTCCTTGGCTACAATATGTTGAGGATGAAGGAATGCCATTGCTGAATTCCACCAGCTAAGCTGAAAGCAGAGTTGCAATAAGATATGATTATGACTAGGGGGCACGATGAGTGTAGTGGTTAGCGCTACGCTATTACAGAGCCAGCGACCCGGGTTGGAATCTGTCACTGTGTGTAATGAGTTTTTGGGTTCCCCCTGTGTCTGTGAGAGTTTCATCTGGGTGCCTCCAGTTTCCTCCCACCCTCCAAAATCATATGGTGTTTGTCGATTAATCGGTCACATAGATGTATTTGGGCAGTGTGGGCTTGTGGGGCAGAATGGCCTGTATTTCTAAATGAAAAAAAAATTAAAGTATTCCCTTCAATCATAATACCTGTGCTTTATTGCTCGAATAACAGGTTACAACATCAAGACGGCACTGGAACGGACAGAACAAACTGCACATCTTTCTGAGTCTGCCGTACCAAACCAAAATTTGGGACTTCTCAGGGTTGCTGCAAACGGATTTGCATTTACAGCTGAGCATTTTTCCCCTCTGCTTTGTTACATCTTCATAAGCTAGGTGGTACGTTGTTTTGTGACTTTCCCACGAAATGGCCTTCAAACTCATGTGTCCGTTGAGAGCTATCTATCCCACGTTCATCTGCCCTGGTCCATCGCAAGTCTCAATGGAGTTGAGAAGGTATGTTTGTAGAAAAGTAATTCATTTGCAGGAGTGGGGAACAGACTCTAACAAGTAGAAAGATGCTGGTGTAACTTAACCCAGCCTCACTCCTACTATAAATACGTTTGGGATTTCATCTGAAATGATGGGGAATTTTTTTCAGTTTTTTAGAAACAAAATTCTTCAAAATAAAACTGCAATGCAAGCAGCCTTATCAGATCCTCATGCAAGGTGAACTGGGCGTGCAGTGGCATGCTGTCCTTCCCACTTTGGAAGCAGGCATGGCTCAGAAAGATTAAACATACTACCGACCAGCTAGGCACAGTTCCTTACTCCTCCGCTTTTTCTCCAGCCGGTGTAGGCGCTTCTCCTCCCGCCGGCGAGCCTCCTCGGCCTCCTGGTGCTGCCGGCACTTGTGGAAGTTCTCCACCACCACCCCTACGAACATGTTCAGCACAAAGAAGCTCACGATCAGAAGGAAGGAGATGAAATAGAGGAGCATCCAGGGGTTGTGATTCCTCTGGGGCTGTCAGAGGGCAAAGGGCAGAGTTAGAACCTATTATCAAGTCGCTCTTCTCGTAAGCAGGGACTGTTCGGCCCGTACAGTCAATGTTGGCTCTCAGAGAACTCGGAGAATTTCCTGCTTATTTCCCTGCACCCTCCTCTCTCTTGGATGCTCATCAACTTTGCCTGGATTCTCCTGCCACTCAGCAATACCAGGAGTCATTGATAGCGAGTAATTAATCTGATGACCAGAGCTTTATGGAGATGGAAGAGAAACCTGTTAAAGAAAGCTTTGCTGTCACAGCGAGAACTGGCAAACTTCATATACCTGGCACCGGAAATCAGGAATGAACCCGGCCATTGGAGATATGTAGCAACCCCTCCAAGCACAGTGCCACCAGGTTACCCTACATCAGATCAATTTACTTCCCTGAACAGATGCAATGATTAAAATAAAAACACTTCAGATGACATTTGCCAATCATTCCCACTCTTCCACATGGAAGTTATTCATAGAGGGCTGATATACACTTTGGGCTGGATTGTGGCACCATTAACTGTTGACCCTGAAGCAGTTCTAAGCTTTCAAAGTTCAACGTTCAGATTTATTGTCAGAGTACACACATGATGTCAAGTACATCCCTGAGATCCCTTTTCCTGCTGGCCAGGCAGAATCACCACTTAGTGGTAATGTAAAAGAAACTAAACTCAAGAGCATATGTACACAGGAAGGGTGTAGCCATTTAATGGAAATTGGATATGGATTTGGTATTAGATAGATGGCAAGATGAAATGCGAAGTTGTATACCTTTGGAAAAGATTACATAAAATTTAAAGAACAAATATGATAATTCTTTGAAAATTTTTTTCCCATATATGCAAAAGATTGGTGTTATAACTTTATAAGTAACCTCATTACGTCAACTGGTAGAATTTGGTACAAACTTGGTTACTTCACGGCCTCACCTTATTGTATCTTATTTTATTACTTTTTAGATGTATTTATTTATATATATTTGGATTTTAATTGTGTTATTAGAAAGTGTTTCATTTCGCTATATATTTTATATTTAAAATATATACTTATAATTGTAAGTGTTAGAATAATTAGATCATAATTTATTCATAAAGTATTGTTTTTAAATTAGTCTTTTTTTCTTTGTTCTTTTCCTTCTTTTTCCTTTTTTTGATTTTTTGGGGGCTTTTTCTGTGTGGGAGGGAGAGGGGGTATTAATTTTGATATATAGATTTTTTGGTTTTGTATGCAATTTTGTTACATGTGCCAATAAAATAAAATTTGGAAAAAAAACATACATGTAAACAAATAAAGAAATGTAAACAAAATCAATAAAGTTCAAAAGTAAGAATCCTTAAATGGGTCCCTGATGGAGTTTGTTGTCAAGGAGTCTGATGGTGGAGGGGGAGCAGCTGTTCCTGAACCTGGTGCTGCCGATACACACGATGCAGAATATGGATGTCTGGGGTTCAGTGATGCCAAATCTAATGACGGATTCCACATGGGACTCTCCTGTTCAGAAACCTACACACGATCTGAAACTTCATCCTTTTCACGGGAGGATTGGAGGTTGAGGATCCAAGAGAAGCCGAAATACTTTTCAATTTTAATTTAGACATACAGCACGGTAACAGGCCCTTCCACCCCACGAGCCTGGGCCGTCAAAATACCTGTATATTTTTGGAGGCTGGGAGGAAACCGAAGCATGCAGATGAAACCCATGCTGACATGGGGAGAACGTACAAACTTCACACAGACAGCACCAGATTTGAACCCAGGTCACAGGCACGATAACAGCATTGTGCTAACCGCTGCACTAACTTTGCTGCCCACTCAATTATACTTCTCTATTTCAACTCTCAATTATATTGCTCCAATTTAACGTTTTGAAATATTATTAATGTTGTTATCCTTCGCAGTTTAAACATCATTAAATATAACAGCAACCACTGCTTGGCTGCCAGTGGTATTTTGGAGAGAACCTCTGCTCTGTGCCAGCAAGATAGTTTCTCCAGAGAGTGGATGCCACAATCAAAGGCTGATGCAATCTAGCCCATTGAAGCTGCAGATAGCTTACAGGACAAAAGTAGAGGCAACCGCACTGGAGAGAAACGTAAAAGCTGCAGATACTGGAATCTTGAGCAGACAAAGAACTGCTGGAGGTTCTCAGCAGGTCAGACAGCATCCATGGGTGGACATGGTCTTGACAGAGGGGTTCGAATGAAAATGGTGATGGACCATTTCTCCCCATGGATGCAGTCTGACCTGCTGAGAACCTCCAGCAATTCCTGGTGTGCATGAGACATTGCTGGTATTTATGATCCACACAAACCTCCTTGCTTCCCATGATGCCCTTCGGTTCCCTTCACCCTTATGGCAGCTTTGATTGCTGCACATTCTAATCATTCACACGGTGAATAACTTTCTCCTAAATTCTTTCACTGCAGGGATCTGCTTGAGAGTGTGGGCTGTAGCCCACAAGGAAGTCAGGGCATGCTTGAATCACTGGACTTTGTCCCCACAGCATTCACACAAAGCTGTACCCTCAACTTGGCTAGCTGTTGAAGGCTGCCAGAGTGTCATACGGCACAGAAGCAAGCCTTTCTGCCCATCGAGTCGATGCTGACCACCGAGCCTTCATTTACATCCAATCCTGCATGATTCTTTTCCTTTCCCCACATTCCCAGCAACAACCCCCTCACCTACCACTCACCTGCACGATTGTGGTAACTCAGAGCCAATTTCACCCAACAATCCCGCTTGCCTTTGGAATGTGCAAGGAAGCAGAAGCACCTGGAGTGAACCTACTCAGCCTTGCCATTACTAACCTGATTTACTACCCTTTAACCTCATTCTTCTGCCTTCTGCCCATAATCTTTGATTCCCTTCTAATCAAGGACCTATCCACCTCCATCATAAATATGCCCAATGGCTTTGCCACCACAGCTGTCCACAAAAATGAATTCCAGATTCACCACACTCGAAGGAAAGAAATTCCTCCTTATTTCTATTCTAAGTGGACATTTTTGTATTCCTCTGGTCCTAGACTCCCCCACCATTGGAAACATACTCTCCCCGTCCACTCTATCGAAGCCTTTCAGTCTTTGATACATTTCAATAAGATCCCCAGTCATTCTTCCAAAAACACATCATAATGGAACATGCCTGGCTTAAGAGGATTTGTATCTTTTAGTATAAATTGAGAGCCCTGCAGTGTCCACAAACCTATCAATTTTTGTAACATATGTAAATTTACTAACCCACCCACCTACTTTTTCATCCAAATCATTTGTGTGAGTGTGTGTGTGTGTGTGTGTGTGTGTGTATACAATATGTGAATGTATATACACACAGACATATATATTTGTGTACATACAGTAGTGTATGTGCGTGTCTTTTTCAATCTTTTTATTGGTTTTTGAAAAGTAATATCAGGTTACATAGATACATATATTATGATCAGGTAAAGTTAAAAGAGAATTACAGATGATAAACAACAGTAAACAAGACACTTATAGATCCATGTTACTGATGAAAGAAAAGAAAGGCAAAAAAAATTTAGTGTTAATCTAATTTCTAACCCCAACCTGAGCTGTTGGGTGTCTACTACTAATTTCGATACTATAGGTTCAAAAAAAAACCCAAAAAATTGATCTAGACATTTTTAAATAGTTGACAGAAGAAATTTAATACTCATTGTAGAAGTTGAACACCTAATTTTCTCTAGAAAGAGGGATGCCATCAAATCTGATAACCATTGTGTCTGTGTCGGGGGAACAACATCTTCCCGACACAGCAGAATATGCAATCAGGGAAGCAAAGGTGACCACATGGGATTGAAATGGAAGCAAAATCAAGTCCATTGGTCCACTCACTCCAAAAATAGCAATAAAAGGGCTCGGAGTCAGATTGATATCATGAATTAAAGATGGAGTAGAAAATATCTCGTTACAAAGAGAGGGACATAGCCAGAACATATGATATAAAGGACCTTCCTGAGTTGTAGATTTATCACATTTAGAGGATATATTGGGATAAAATTTAACTCATTGAACTTTGGAATAGTGGGCCCTGTGGTCTACTTTAAATTGTAATAAGGAATGTCTCCTCTTCATATACATGTGTATTTTCTTTCTTATCCAAAAAGACTGTCAGAATCCTATCCCCAGGGCAAGAGCGTCACACACTGGAGGACACCTGCTTCAATTGAGAGGGAGGAAGTTTAAGGCAGGTGTGCGGGGCAGATATTTGACACAGAGATTTGTAGATGCCTGGATCAGACTGCCAAGAGTAGAGGTGGAAGCAGATACAAGACTGCTGGACAGACACAAGAATGTGAAGGGGATGTGGGCATCGATCAGGTTCAAGCAGCAGGGTTTTAGTTTGAATTAGATATCACGTTCAGCACAGACTTGTGGCATGAAGGACCTACCCTTGGGCTGTAACTCCAATACAGACAGCACCCAGGGTGAGGATTGAACCGCTCTCAGCAGTGTTTATCACTGCCACCCCATCAATGGTGTTACGTCATGGAGTCCTGCTGTGTGCCACACATCAATACCTGTCTAGGCTTATCTCATCTTTCATGCCCCAATGTTGTAAACCTGATGTTTTACCAACAGTTACCACCCCAAACCTTGGATTCCAGCACTTCGAAATGCAGTTACTTGCATTCAACAGAAAAAACTGGCTGCTTTAAATTTATTGTAACTTATTATATAATAAAGCATAATAAGACTATTAATTGAAGCACCTATTTATGAAGGCACATTGAACAAATTGCACTTTTACCTGTTTGTCTATCCCTATTGCATCGAGACCATCGTACATTATATTTACCCAGCCATCCTTCGATGATAAAACAAAGAGTGACATCAATGCCTGAAACCAAAAGATAAACCATATTATTTCTCCTAAAATGTTACTTTCTCTTGCCTTTCAATACAAAAAAAAATAAACTAGTACTGATCTGCAGAGGAATATTTCTATTTATTTATTTTTATGTGTGTATATTTGTTCTACACCTGTATTGCTTGTCTGTATGCGTGTTATGTCTGGATGTGTGTTTGCATGTTTTGCACGGAGGACCAGAGAACTCAGTTTTGTTGGGTTGTACTTGAACTTATTCAGTCGTTTTACTTTCATGCTGGGGTTTAAGTTTTCTGTGCGCATTTGTTAAATGGGGAAAGTCCCCTTGTGTTGTGACATCTGAGAACCGACAGTTATTACGCTAATCGCCTGTGCTCGGCAGCGAACCACGAGGGGGTTGCAGACTCTGGGGAGCAGTGGACTCTCTGTTGAGAAGGAGGAGCAGAGGAGACAACCCTTCAGGAAGTTGACCACGGCAGCAGCCAGTGAGGGGTTCAGCAGCTGAAGGACCCATTCAGTCTCGAGGCTTGCAGTCGAAGGACTCACACAGGGTGGAGGGGTGCTGGAAACTGGCTCAAGAGAACCAAGTGTCAGTACCAGGATTCGAAGGGGTGCATAGGGCAGGAAGGGATCCAAAAGGGCTTTGGATGCTGAAGACTTCCTGATCGTATCGTAGGTTTGGATCTGGAGCTCGGGCTGCCAAATTTATCGAGCACAAGTCTGCTCAACTGCAGAGGCTGCACGAGCAGGGGAGGCAAATTCAGAAACCCAGCATCTCGGAGGAGACTCCCTTTTTTTCTCTTTTTCCCCCTTATTCTAAGGGGCGCCAGGCATTGCTAATAATGGCTCTATTTGCCTTATGCTGGGCAGAAGGACATTTTGTGTAATATTACATTTTCTGCATTATTGGACAACAATAAAAAGAATCTTGAATCAAGTTTAGCAACGGCCCAACTATCCTGCAAATAGATTGTAATAAACCAATGTAATATTGCCAATATATTCATGCATTCCCCAATTGATTATTCCATTAAATGGACATGCTTAAAACATACCTGTCCCAGATTATCAAAATTATATTTACGGCGAACCCATTTGAAGTTAGCTTGGAAGCAATCTGACTTATTTGTGATGTTCCTGGTGTCATGTCCAACACAGTGGTAAAATTTGCCTTTAAACAGCTGGGAAAAATATAGAGAAAATTCTGAGACTATTCAAACCACAGCAAGGTTAGAAATAAATAGGACTGATCTCGCCTTCAATCTTGTGCATCAACACTACTGATTTCCATGCCACTACCTTCCAAACCCGCATTTCCATGGAACTGAACACAACATCCCCAAATTGTACACTGTGTGGTGATACAACCACCGGGGCTGTCTATGACTGCCTGCGCCTGTCCGCATTCCCACCTGCCTACTGCAGCGGGCACCCACTCCAACTTCGGCAGCGGACCAGTGAGAGAGACACACAGCTGGTGATTTGTGGTCAGGGGACCCACACGGGCTGCAGATTTCTGGAGACTGGCTTTTCTGGAACCAGGCATCGGAGCCGGGAATCCAGAGGGTACAGAGGGCAAGAAGAGCTCACTAAGGACCTCAGGTGCTGAAGGTTTCCTGATCATGTCGGAGATCTGGAGCTCAGGTTGTCAATGAATTGAACAGAAGTCTGTGCGGCTGCAGAGGCGCTGTGGACAAATCCACGGACACACACGGACTTTGAAGGGACTCTCTTTTGCTTCCCTTTCTCTCTTACTGTAAGGGGTGCCGGGCATCACTAATGGCGACTTTTTAAACAAATTTAGACATGCAAACCTCTAACAGGCCATTTTGGTCCATAAGTCAGTGCCACCCAATTTACAACCAATTAAATTAAGCCCCTAGTATGTTTCGAATGGTGGGAGGAAACAAGAGCCCCACCTCGGGGAAAACCCACGCAGACACAGAGAGAACATACAAACAGTACGGTCCCGATCGCTGGCGTTGTAAAGGCATTGCGCTAACCGCTACACCAACCGTGCCACCCCTTTGTCTGTCTTAAGGCAGACAGAAGCCAGTCTCGTGCAATATGACTTGTTCTGTTCTATTACATGACAATAAGACATTTTTAAAAATTAAAAACTACTTGATTTTGCATAGAACTGTAATAATTGCTGGGGGAAGTTGTTCCATGTAAAATAATTAAGAGTTTGACAAGGCCACACAATACAGCTTGTCTGCTTGCTCAATCCATCTTGAGTTATTTTCCTTTGTTGGGTTTGGGGTAGGAGTTTCTAATGTGCAGGGAAGGAAAATGCTTTGACCTTTTATTGATAAATCTAATATACCTGGACGCCCAAGATTCCAAATATAATGAAGAAAGCACAGCAGATGAGGACAATATTCCCAATAGGTCTCAGGGAAGTGATTAAGGTTTCTACGACCAGTTTTAGACCTGGGGCTCGACTGATGACCCTAACAAAAAGAGGAAATTGCTGTTAGTAATCGCAATCAATGGAATGAGAAGCTCCCATCATTACCAATCATGACACTGAAGAATAAACTGTTCAGCTAGGCTTAAAGAGCATGTTTATACGCGATATGACATAGGAACAGAAATAGGCTGTACAGCTCCTCGAGGCTGGCCCGGTGTTCAATCATTTTCCCACTCAGTCCCACTGCCCGGCCTTCTCCCCATTACCTTTGATGGCCTGGCTAATCAACGACCTATCAGTCTTAAATACATCCAGTGTCAATGAGTTTCTATGTTAGATGAAGAGAACCATAAAAAATAAAGCACAGAATGTGAGCAAACTTTCTCAAACATGAACCATAGGATTAAAACTGTCACTTCGAATTTTCTTACAACCGGAATCTCCAGCTTCCCAAATCGCTAAACCAATAAACATTTCAGCACACAAGGGAGTTGGACATGATGGAACCTCCACTGGTTTTCTTAACCTCATAATTCCAGCATTGACTTCTTTTCTTCCGCACACTTACCCTCAACAACACTCTGCTTTTATGATGTCCATTGAATGTAGAAAGCATTGCAAAGGAACAGGCATTTCAGCTCATGGTATCTACTCCAGATTAAACGGTCAGGCTGCATAGTTTACCAATTAATCCACCATCATCCACTTCCCAGCTCTGCTAAAACTTGCACCGACTCCTTTTCCAAAGCTCTATGGGGATATATTGACTGGCCAGTTGACTGCATTGCAGGTATCCTTGAGCCAGCCAGGATTGGCAATTTAGAAGCAGTGCAGGTTCCTGTGGTTACCTCACCTTGAATGCATTTCATTCCATGACCCAAAGTGAAGGCCAGGTTCTATAATGAGGCAGAGAGACATGAAGGATGCTTCTAGTTGGTATATATGGGACCAACCTATAGACCCAAGTTTCAATGCCAGAGCTGAAAATCCTCCCACAAAATAAATAGAGTAAAAGAGCAACTGACACTCTCCATCTGATCTTGAAAAGATTCATCAAGGGAATTTAATCTCAAGTTGCTCTACGCTGATTTTTTATTTTTTGCTTTGGTTTAAAAAAACCCCAAAGGGTCCATTTCCTTTTGGTTCAAACAGAAATTGCAGGGGCTCTGGCAGAAATATTTAAAACGTCCTTAGCCATAGGTGTGGTGTCGGAGGATTGGAGGGTAGCTCACGTTGTCCTGTTGTTTAAAAAAGGCTGGAAGTTGTAGGCCAGTAGTAGATAAATTATTGGAAGGTATAAGATATGCAATTATTTGGATAGCCAAAAACTGATTAGGAATAGTCAATATGGCTTTGTACATGGTAGGTGGTGTTTAACTAATCTTGTAGAGTTTTTCAAGGAGGTTGGCAGGAAAATTGATGAAGAAAAGGATGTTATCTACATGGACTTTAGTAAGACCTTTGACAAGGTCCCACAATGGAGGTTAGTCAGGAAGATCCAGACGCTTGGTATTCGTAGTGAAGTAGTGAAATAGATTTGACAATGGCTGGATGGGAGAAGCCAAAGAATAGTGGTGGATGACTGCTTCTCAGACTGGAGGCCTGTGACTAGTGGTGTGCCTCAGGGTTCAGTGCAGGGACCATTATTGTTTGTCATCTATATCAATGTTCTGGATGATAATATGGTCAATTGGATCAGCAAGTTTGCAGATAACACTAAGATTGGAGGTGTGGTGGACAACGAAGAAGGTTTTCAAAGCTTGCAGAGGGATCTGGACCAGCTGGGAAAATGGACATAGAATAGATAAGGCATGAAAAAAAGAGGAGTTAATTTTTGGTTTTCTTCGAGTTATTCTTTAAGGGTTCATATTGTCACAGTGAAATGCGCATTCCATATACATATATACACAATATATATCCATACATGAACGAACACACATACACACACAGAGAGCAGATTACAAGTAAATACATCTAAATATATCACAAATGTTAAACTCTTGAGCCCAGGGAAGCAACAATTTCTATTGGCTACTCAGCTGTGTGTGTGAAGATTAACCTTACCGGAGAGGCCGCAACGTTCTCAAAAGACGGAGTACCCGGAGAATGCCGAGGATTTTTGCTCCTCCCGCTGAGGCCAGAGAGACGACGATGTCGATTACCGAGACAAAGACCAGGATGCCGTCCAAAATATTCCAACTGCTTTGGAGATAGGCACTTTCACCAGAAAAAAATCCCAGGGCCACAACCTGAGGAGAGAGCAGATTGTCAACGGAGCAAGGGTCAAACCATGAATATCGGTGATAACGTGGAAAGCAGTGGAAGAATTGCCATGATCAGTATCGTAAGCGCAGAACTAAAAGATGGAGGAGGCTTTGGAATAAGAATCACAATTTACTGGAGTAAACAAGTCACGAAATTTGGTGTTTTGTGGCAGCATCAAAATGCAAACATTCATATTATAAACTATCTTACGACAATTTTAATGTAAAAAAAAAATCAATAAAAATAGTGCACAAAAAGTAAGGCAGTGTCTTTAGTTCATTGCTTATTCAGGAATCTGATGGTCGCACGGAAGAAGCCGTCCTTGTGCCGCTGAGTGAATCTTCCGGACTGACTCCAACCAATCCAACATGTGAACAAAAGTCAAGAGAATCAAATGAATGGAATATCATACAGGAGGAAACAGCAATAAACGTAGAATTGAAGTAGGATCTTTAGAAATGCACCTAATTCTGGTCCCCAGGAGACAAGACATTGCTGATCTCGGGCAGATGGGAATAAGCAATTTAAAAAAAAAATAAATTTAGACATACAGCATGGTAACAGGCCATTTCAGCCCATGCCACCCAATTAATCTACACCCCCACGGTACATTTCAAACGGTGGGAGGAATCTGGAGCCCCTGGGGAGTACCCATGAGGACATGGGGAGAACGTACAAACTCCTTACAGACTGTGTGGAATTCAAAGCCTGGTCTCAGTCGCAGGTGCTGTAAAGGCATGGTTCTAACCATGCCAAACCCTAACTCCTTGCAGACATCTCTTTCTCCTATTGTTGCTCATGGCAACTCTTTTTTTTTAACCTTAAGGCAAACAGAGATTGAAGCATATCACATATATTATTACATGACAATAAAAGGAAACTTGAACCATGCCACGGAGTATTGGAAAAAAGTCAGCTTCTCCTCAAATTAGAATATGAGATTAGAGTGCAGGACATGGCTTCATAAGAGAGCAAATGATTATAAGATTGACATCAGAAAATTATTACCCCAAAAAGTGTAGAATAAATTTGCAGATCCCCTTCCAATAACTTTGATGCTTTCAAGAAAATAAGGAAGCTTCATCAAGATTGAGTGAAGAAGCAAGTGAAACACTTCTGCTGACGCTGTGATCGTAGGGAAAACACAAAAATTGCTGGAGGAACTCAGCAGGACTCATGGCATCCACAGGAGGTCAAGGTATGCCAGATGCACCCAGGATGAGGACTTCCATGCCAGATCCTCAGCAATGTCCTCCTTCTTCAAATAACACGGCTTTCCCTCTACCACCATTAACTCAGCACTCACCTGCATATCCCCCACTACTCACACAGCTGCCCTGATCCCCTCTGCCCACACGTGCAACAAGGACAGGATTCATCTTGTCCCCACCTACCACCCCACCAGCCTCCACATCCTCCTCCACCATTTCCGCCACCTATTACGCGATAAGGGAAGATGCATATTCCCCTCTCCGCCTTCCGCAGGGACCACCCCCTCCATGAGTCCCTTGTCCACTCCTCCCTCCCCTTGGGACCTACCCCTGTGATCACAGGAGATACTCACACTTGCACCCACACCTCCCTCAGCACCATTTGAGGTCCCTTCCAAGTGAAGCAACATTTCACGTGAATCTGCAAGGATCATCTACTGCATTAGGTGCTCCTGTTGTGGTTGTGACAGTACAGATTCTATCACCAATGTGTATATGTACAGATTGTAGTGTAGGATGATTGTGATTAGCTGAGAGTGTAGCCACACCTACTGGCAGGTCTTAAAGGGTTGCTCCTAGCCAGACCAGGTCATTCTGGACTGGTCAACCTACATGTGATACGCTCCAGTCTTCTTGTTAATTAAAGCCTTGGTTTGGATCAACAAGCCTTTGATTCTTTCGATGCGCTCTCCAGTGGTCTCTGCATTGGGGAGACTGGACGCAGACTGGGACCATCTGTATATTGGAGGAACAGCACCTCATCTTCCAACTGGGCACCCTCCAACTGAATGGCATTAATATCGACTTCTCTGGCTTTTGTAAAACCCCACTCCCTTGCTTCCCCCATCATCTCTCCATCCCCTGTCTCCTTTCGCACAGACATGATAAATTCTCACCTAGTCCCTTATCACATCCAATTAACACCTTTTGTTGGTCTGGATTCCTCCCCCATTGTTTGAATTCTGAGACTTCCTGATATATCCTGGTTCTGCCCTTTCTGATTTTTCCTTGAAGGGCTCAGGCCTGAAACTATCTTTGTCTCCTATAGATGACAAACAGATCAGCTGAGTTCCTCCAGCATTTCGGTGTTTTTACTACAATCACACCATCGTATTTCCCTAACCAACATTTCAGGTCTGAGCCCTTTCTCAAGGATGAAAAAGCACATTGAATGAGTTCATTAAAGTGAACTGATCTTTCAACTTGTCCGTAACTCAGAGCTTCAGTGACCTAAAGCATTCACCAAATTTCCTTGTGGATGCAGCCTGTCCTGCTGAGTACTTCCAGCATTGGGCATCAAAGGTAGGATTCATTCAGACGTTCATACAGACAAATTGAGTAAATGTAAGAAAAAAAGACACACACACACAGAAGATTTTACCTTAAGGGCCATTTCGACCACAAAAATAGCGGTGAAGATATAATTAGAGACACTCAGAAACATCCGCTCCTGTGGAGAAAACAAATAAAACCAGGAGTAATGATTTGAAGTCTTGGATAGTGAAGTGAACAGTAACCCACGGCTCAACTGACAATTTGAAAAGGACTTCCAGGTGTTCTACTGCAACATCGTTGAGGGGAAACAAAACAATTAGTTGGCAACCCATATCATGTCCAGAGAATGAAAGTAACGTAAAAACAAGAAAGAAGTCGGCAGAGGGAGAATGGCATCTACTCACAGTACTTCTGGGGTCAATCTCAGGTCTTTCAAGGGCAATGGTGATGCAGTTGAGAAATATGAAAACCAGAACCACATGGTCAAACATTTTGTGAGCAATGACTTTGTGGCATATTATGCGGATCCTGGAGAGAATGAAAATAAGGACGTTACTCATTTGCGATTAAAAAAAAAAATCCAGAATACGTTAAATATACCGCACAGACACTTGCCATTCAGCCCAGCCCCTCTGTTCTAGGATGGTGTCTGGAATCCATCGGAGATTAGTGCCCTCACCCCCCCACCCATACTTTTTCACAGACCAGGATGCCATCCAAAAATACTGGAGGTAGGACTCGTCTAGATAAGCCATTCTCAACCTTTTTTCTGCCAGTGTTTCCCCCTATCAGTCTGCTTAAAGTTGATAGGCGCCCTTCCCTGTGAAGGAGTCAAGTTTAGTTGGTTTCTTCTGTTCTTCTCTCCTACCGGTTACATAACAAAAATTTATGCTACGTGAGGTGAAATGAAAACAAGGCTTTTACCTAAATGGTTGGGGGTGGGGGGGGGGGGGGGGGGTAGATTTTATTTTTAGAATGGCTGGTATAGATCAACCTTTTTCAATCTAAGGCCTACCTGGCTGCCGCCTAATGTGACATGGCCCACTAGTGGCAATGACTGAGCAATATTTTCAAGTTAAAGGCAGCTCTGTAAGAAACCTTTGTCTAATTTAGAGTATTTTATTTAACATTTTTAAAGACCCACAGGGAAATATGCTCTGACCCAGCAGCAGGTCATGGCCCACTGGTCTGGCACCACTTGTATAAATGATGGGACTGAAGTGAAGCATTGAACATGGCTTGTGAAGATCAGGCTTTAGAACGGAAAACTTGTCTAATGAAGAACAATAGGGTAGGTTGGACTAATACCTTCAGTTGTCAGAAGAATGGGAGCTATCTTCTTGGCAGATAAATGAATCTGATGGGCCTTGACAGGGTAAATGCTGAGATGATGGGATGATTTCAACATTTAAGAGACATTTGGATAGGTAGATGGATGGAAGCCATCTGGTCTAGGTGCAGATCAATGGGGATAAGTAGAAATATAGGATGGGATGGTCTGAAGGGCCTGTTTCTGAGCTGTTGTGTTCTATGATGGATCCCTCATGGTGAATGCAGAACAAGGAGGCATTCTTTCAAAGAGAGGAATTGAAGATAGTGATGAAAAGACATTCTTCATGATGAACTTTGCTTATTTATTACACACAAAAGAAGAATGGAGCTTGGCCCACAAGGCCCCACCGGTCCCATTCCATTAAAAAAACCCATTCTCCTCATTTGCCCCTGTAACTTATTCTCTCACATGAGCCAATCAACTCTCCTTTGGTTCATTTTACTGCTCATCTCCACCAAGCAGCAGCTAATAGACCTACCAGCACATCATTGGGGTGTGGGAAGAAACCAGCGCACCCGGCCGAAAGCCACAGTGCTTCAGAGAGAAGGTGCAATCTCCACACGGATAGTACCCGAGGACACGAATGAACCCAGGTTCCAGGAGCTGTGACACAGCAGAAACATCTTACCACCCCAATCGCTGACATACTCAGCAGGAGAAATCTGGAGGCAAAGCCATTGAGGACACTCTCAGGATGTATTTTTGGACAAAAGAGGAATTAGAATCAATACTGAACAGGAGGGAAGCATATTGGAGATCAATATCAGACAGGGTATTGATTGAATCCTGGAGTAGGCTCAAGGAGCTGGTAAGCTGACACCCACTCCTGTAATTCATGTTTCAAAGTCACAATTATCTTGAATGCTCTTCCGCAGTTGTTTGATCTGCTTAATAAGGGAGAACATTTCAAATTCCCATGTATTTATAATAATTCAATAACAACAGTTATCATTAGCGGTTAGTGACCCAGGTTCAAATCATTCGCTGTCTGTCAGGATTTTGTACGTTCGCTCTGTGTTCGCATGGGTTTCCTCCAGGTGCTCTGGTTTCCTCCCACCCTTCAAAAATGTAGGTTAATTTGTGTATGGGGGGGCGGGGGCTGTTACCATTCTGTATGTTTCAATTAAATTTAAAAAAAATTACACTGATTTTTCAGGTTACATTTTACATTCTCTTGTTAATATTTCGATTGCATCTTTTAGAACTGAAAGTTCAAAAGCGGTATTTAAGGTTTTTGGAGTAAATGTTTGCAGGATGAAACTTGAGACAAAGGACAGAATGACATTTAGAAAGGATCATTATCTTGACTGTCTGGAAAAAGTGCATTCTGAGTCAAAACAAGATTAAAAAGAGGTCCGAAATGGAAAGTGAGAGTACCGATTTTGGGGAGAGAATAGGTAGAGAGAACAATCCTCATGTGTTTTACACCAAGTTGGTTTATAAGGCTCCAGGAATCTGCGGATTCTAAAGCAGTAGCTCTGTAAAGGAAAGAAAAAAACAACAAACAAGTTTATTTTTGAAGGTTTATCAGCCGCAAATAATTTCTAAAACTTTAATTTTAGACTCGTACAGAGACGAAACAGGTCCTTTGACACAGGTCAACAATAACACTCAAGCACACTCTTAATATCATGTTCTTTCTACCAGACACTTATCAACTCCTCTCTTGTTTTGCCATTCATCTGCACACCGGGAGGCGGTGGCTAATTAATCTACCAATCCTCTGTCTGGACTCTCTCCAACCAGATGGCATTAACCTCGAGTTCTCTGGCTTCCATTAGGCTCTCCCGTCTCCCTCTCTTCTGCATCCCTCAGTCTCCCATCCTCCAGCTCTCCACCCCTTTCCCTCTCCATTCACAGAGCGATCCTTTCCCCCTTTCACTTCTCAGCTTTTTTCTCTTCTGCCCTCCCACCTATGACCTCTTGCCTGTGACCCTGTGTTCCTACTCTTGCTCTGCTCCCAGGCTCAGGCCCGAAACATAAGTTATGTATCTTTATTTTTGCTACATAAAGACCACTACATAGCTTGCTGAGTTTCTCCAGCACTTTTGTGTAATCTACCTACCTGTCCAACCAGATTTACCATGTAAGCCATTTTATCCTTTCAAATCAGTATCGGAGGACACCCCGGTAAGTTTTCCCACATTCCCAGACCACTTCCGAGGTAAGTTTGGGACCAGGGTCAATTTTGACCAGGCTTGCCCGCTTAGGACCCTTCAATCCCCAGGTCATTAATCGGGTAAATTGCCCAGTTAACCCCGTTTTACAGGGCAATTTGAAAGAGCCTAAATCCGAGGTCAGGTCCTGAGCATGGGATTGAGTCCAGGATTTTTCTCCCTAGAGCGTAGAAGGCTAATGGGGGGGTGGGGGTGGTGGATCCTTGTAGAGGTAATAGAACCATGAGGGGCATACACAAGTTGTAGGCTTTTTTCCCCCCACAGGAGAAGAATCTAAAAACGAGAGAGTATAGATTTAAGGTGAGAGGAGAAAGATTTAAAAGAGACCCGAGGAGCACTTTCTTTAACTACCTTAGGAAATGGTAGAAATGGGGATAATATTCAAAGGTCATTTAGAATGGTACATGGATAGGAAAGGTTTTGAGTCGCCATTCTCACCTTCCTTTTTGTCTATGGCCCCCTTAGGACTCTGCTAAATGTTTATGGGCCTGCTTCCCTGTGAATCAGTCATGTTTATTTGATTTCTTCCATACATCTATCTTAATGACTACACAAAATAACCCATAAAAAGTATTTAATGATTTTAATCCATGCCCCCCCCTCCCTTAAGTATGCTGTGACAATGGCTGGTTGAAAGGGATATGGACTGAAGGCAGGGACATGGGACTATCCTGGCTGGCATGGATAGGTTGTGTTGAAGAGGCTACTCCCATGCTAACAAACTCTGTGGGTCACTGGAGATGAGGCAGAAACTCCTCCAGCTGTGTCTCTGTCGCAGCCTAATGTTGGACATCTTTATGCACATTGTTTAAAGGAGAAGCTTTAACAAAGGCAGATCAAAGAAATTTACTGAAAAAATACTTAGTGGTGCAGTCTCAAATCCGAGTCACAAACTGTCCTTCATTCCTGTCTGACCTGCAGGAAGGAATTGGAAGGACAAGAATCATTTGGCATCCTACACAGCACAGACATGTGGGCTGAAGGGCCTGTCTCTATGCTGTACTGCTCTAGGTTCTATAATTCCATGCAGCCCAGATTAGAGTAAAACATGAAAGTCTGCAGACACTGTGGGTGAAGGTAAAAACACAAGGCTGGAGATGAAGGTCAAACAGTGTACTTTATACAGCAAAGATAAAGATGAATAACCAACATTTTGGGCTTGAGCCCTTCATCAAGATATGAGCAAAATGTTGGCAGGTGACCAAAAGAAATGGTGGGGTGGGGAGGGACAGCGAGCCTACTCTCAGTTTTCCCTCCCTTCCCTTTGTCTTTTTTCTTGCAGCTTTCCACCCCCTTGTCTCTGCATTCACACAGCCATCCCCCCCTTCTCCTGTTTACCTTGTGTCCTCCCTCCCTTACCCGCCTATTACTTCCTGCCTGTAGGCTTTTGCTCCCCCCCCCACCATTTTGTTCGGGCACCTGCCCACATTGTTTGATACCTTGCTGAAGGGCTCAAGCCTTGAACATTGCTTGATAAAGTCCACTGTTTGACCTGCTGAGTTTCCCCAGCATTGTGTTTTTAGTCTATATTAAATATCTCCAAAATGCAAAGGATTAATCACTTGGGGAAAAAAAAAATTACATCATCCATTTCATCTTCTGAATCATTCGGGTCATCTTTATGATTATCCATGTGAAGCAAGACCTCATTTGGTACATTCAGGGATTTTCCATTGCAGTCTTGATAGTCGCAAGGTGTTATGTTTATCGGATTAAATGTCACAGGATGTCGCATCACTGGTACTTGAAGCAACTCAGGTAAGTCTAATGACCCTTTGGTGTCCAAAGATTCTGCCCGATGGTGCAAAGACCAGCCATTCAGACTGCCAGCTTTGCTGGACTTGGCATCTTCAGATTCATCGTCCTCATCACAGCTGCCTTTCCCCTCGCCAGAAAGGAGAGACTCTCGCTCGCTCGAATGGTTCTTCTTCTTCAGACTGGGAGCCCTACTAAGGCTATGCCAGCTTGAACGTCGACTGCCCCAGTTGCTGTTGGCGTTCCAAGGGGTACATGGTGAACTGCGAATGCTGGACTGCAACACAAAGGTAGACTTATCAATGGAAGCAATAACAACAACACCACACTTAATATCAACAAAATCAAGGAGCTGATTGCGGACTTCAGGATGAGACAACCAGAGGTGCGTGGCCCAATGATCTTTGGGGCATCAGATGTGGAGAAGGTGAGCAAATTTAAGTTTTTGGGAGTCACCATCTTGGAGGAACTTTCCTGGACCCAACACACGAATGACAGCATGAATAAAGCACATCAGCACCTCTACTTCCTCAGGAGTTTGCGGAGGTTTGGTATGACATCGGAAACCCTGGCAAATCTCTACAGAGGTGTGGTGGAAAGTGTGCTGACCGGCTGCATCACGGTCTGGTATGGGAACACCAAGACTCCTGAACGCAAAGCCCCGCAGAAGGTAGTGGAAACATCACAGGCAAAACCCTCCCCACCATCAAGAATGACTACAGGGAACGCTGCCATCGGAGAGCAGCAGCAATCATCAAGGATCGACGTCACCCAGCACACCCTCTGTTCTTGCTGCTACCATCAGGAAAGAGGTACTGGTGCCACTAGAATTGCACCACCGGGTTCAGGAACAGCTGCTATCCCTCCACCATCAGACTCCTCAACGACAAACTCAATCAGGGACTCATTTTAGAATTCTTGTGCATTTAATTGATTTTCTCTCTCTCTCTCCCTCTCTCTCGATATTGCACAGTTAGTTTATATTTCTTTATTTGTTTACCTGCATACGTTATGTTTTTTTTTTGCAGTGTCTCAGTGGTAATTCTGCCTCACCTGTAGGAGAAAGGATCTCAGGTTGTATGTGATGTCATGCATGTACCCTGATAATAAACCTGAAATCCCAATCTGAAGAGTGAAGGGATAAGTTAAATTATCTGTGATGCAAGTCTTCAACCACAATGTACAATGTAAGTTGAGATGTTGGCCTTGTTTGTGCCTCCTGTTGGCTAATTAAGTTTTTTAAAATTTTAATTTAGAGAAACTGACCCTTCCGGCCCTCAAGCCCACGTCACCCAAGTACACTCTTATAACCAATTGACCTATTAATCCCATATGTGGGAGGAAATGGAGCACCTGGAGGAAACCCATGCAGACATGGGCGAACGTACAGATTCCTTACAGACAGTGCTGGATTCGAACTCAGGTCACTGAAGTTTTATAGAAACCGTCTTACCCTATACATGTTGACCCATGAACTCTCACCACCAAATACACTCTTATGACCAATTAATCTGCTAATTCCATACATCTTTAAAATGTGGGAGGAAACCAGAAAACAGAGAAGAAACCCGCGCAGACATGAGGAGAACGTGCAAACTCCTTACAGACGGCATCGGATTCAAACCTGGGTTGCTGAGATTTTATAGAAACCATATAACCATATACAGGTCAGTTTTAATCCTACTCAATGGCAATTGTGTTCAATCCTTTCCATGCAGTGTAGCATACAACCAGTACACTGGCTGCACTCCCACCAGCCTACTGCAGGGGCAACCATTGTATCTGCAGGTAGGCAACCTGGGAGGCTGCCCCCACCCCTGCCCGCTGTCAATCACCAGCCCATATAAAGACTCAAGCTGGCCCCTTTGGGACCAGTCAGACATAAGGAGCCAGGAGTGTACTGAGACCTGATATGTATAAATTTAAGCTAATTAAAGCTTGTGGTGTCTGTGAAATTTGTGTCAGAATTATTTGCGCAGCAGCGTTCTCAGTATCATGTCAAAAATCACATCCTTGCTATTAGAGATGCCTTTGGGAATTTGCTGAACACATCACTTCATGAAGTAAACCCTGCTCAAGATTTGGCAAAGATAAAAGTAGCAGGGGAATAGGTTATTTTATATTCAGTATTGTGCAATGAGACGGGATTAATTATCATAAAAAATATTCCAGGGAAGTATAGTCATCACATGATGACTTTATATTGTTTTAAATTATTGTGATTAAGTACAGATCCAGGGTCATTAAATTTAACTAGCTAATTATTGTATGTAGGTATGAGAGGAAGGTTGGATGAGGTGAATTGAGCAATTATGTTGAAAGACAGTAAAATAATAGTTAATTATTCTCAACAAATGTACATTCCCTCAAATGAAAAGAAATTCAACCAAGGATAACAGGAGAGGTTAAGGATAGATTTCTACTCAAAATTAATACTAAACATTGAGTATTCAAGGCTTTATAGATATTAGATGCCCTGGGTTTGACCTTCAGTTTCTTCTTGATCCCTAAACAACTCCAGCAGAATGGAGTGTACTTAAATCTAATCCCTCTATTTTAGCAGAGAGAAGGACAGGGCAATTGTTGGAATCTATATTTCAGGAGAGAGCTGAACACAGTTTGATAACGAGAGGCAGAGTTAACTGTGGATTGATGAAAGGGAAATTGCATTTGACCAATATATTTTTTAAGGATTATATCCAGTGGTGGTGTCAGTAGATAAAGTGTAGCTGGATCACAGAACAGACCACTGCACAAAATGAGGTTTCAGCAGATTTGGCCCAAAATAAGTATATGGATCTATGCGCGCACGCACACACACTCAACCCCCATAAGACCATAGACAGTGTCCTTCAAGTCTGCCATTCAATCATTTTCCTGCTCGGCCTTCTCCTCTTAACTTTTGATGCCCTGGCTAATCAAGAACCAATCAATCTCTCCCTTAAATTCACCCAGTGACCTGGCCTCCACAACTACCTGTGGTAACAAATTTCACAGGTTCACCACCATCTGGAAAAAACAAATTCCTCCGCATCTCTATTTTAATTGTGCCCTCTTGTCCTGGACTTTCCCACCATGGGAAATAACCATTCTACACCTCATCTGTCCATGCCTTCAAACATTCAAAATGTTTCAATGAGATCCCCATCTTCCCCCCCCCCCACCACCACCCCAACTATTCTCCGAAGACTGCAAAAAATTCCTCGTATGATAACCCTTTCATTCCCGGTTAGTGAATCAGTCCAATGGAATGGTGCAGACCTCAGTCCTTGGCCACTAGTTTATTTTGCTAATGAGTTTATTGCCATAGATATCATACAATGAACAGGCGAGTCTAACTTACCCACGCAGCAGCAAAACAGGTACTTGTAAAGAAAAACTATCATAGGAAATTAATTTAATTAAATTATTAAAAGAGAAAATAAGACATAAGATAGTTAATAAACATTCGCATCGATCCGAGTGCAACTGAACTGATTTTTAATAGAACAGATAGTTCTTTTGTGCTGTTGGAGGTTTGTGTATGTGTGGGGTGAGTGTGTGTGTATGTATGTGTGGGGTGTGGGGTGAGTGTGTGTGTGTATGTGCGGGGTGTGGGGTGAGTGTGTGTGTGTGTATGTGTGGGGTGGGGGGTGAGTGTGTGTGTATGTGTGTGGGGTGAGTGTGTGTGTATGTGTGCGTGACAGAGGTGCACCAAAGAAAAGGTACAAGGACTGCCTAAAGAAATCTCTTGGTGCCTGCCACATTGACCACCGCCAGTGGGCTGATAACGCCTCAAACCGTGCATCTTGGCGCCTCACAGTTTGGCGGGCAGCAGCCTCCTTTGAAGAAGACCGCAGAGCCCACCTCACTGACAAAAGGCAAAGGAGGAAAAACCCAACACCCAACCCCAACCAACCAATTTTCCCTTGCAACCGCTGCAATCGTGTCTGCCTGTCCCGCATCGGACTGGTCAGCCACAAACGAGCCTGCAGCTGACGTGGACTTTTTACCCCCTCCATAAATCTTCGTCCGCGAAGCCAAGCCAAAGAATGTGTGTGTGTGGGGTGTATGTGGGGTGTGTGTGTATGTGTGTGGGGTATATGTGTGTGTGGGGTGTGGGATATGTGTGTGTGTATGTGTGGAGTATGTATGTGTGTGTGTGAGGTGTGTGTGGGGTGTGTGTGTGTGGGGTGTGTATGTGTGGGGTGTGTATGTGTGGGGTGTGTATGTGTGGGGTGTGTGTGTGGGGTGTGTGTGTGGGATGTGTGTGTGTGGGGTGTGTGTGGGGTGTGTATGTGTGGGGTGTGTATGTGTGGGGTGTGTGTGTGGGGTGTGTGTGGGGTGTGTGTGTGTGTGGGGTGTGTGTGTGTGTGGGGTGTGTGTGTGGGGGGGTTGAGTGTGCGTGCGTGTGCCCATATATCCATCCCACACATACACAGTATTAATACACACAAACACACACACATACACAGTATTAATACACACACACACACACACACACGCACACACACAGAGTATATATGTATAAAGACATATCGAAGTGTGGTAACTTTGGAAGGCTGTAAATATGTAGAATTTGTAGAGGGAATGAAAATATTCAGGACAGCTTGCTGGATATTTGAGGCCTAAGCCAAGCAAAAATAAAACATAAGCTTCTTTTCTTACATTTCCTGATGACATTAGAAGGCCATTTGGCCCATTGAGTCCATCCCAGCACCTAGAGCAACCCCATTGGTCCCAATCACCCACTTATTGTGATCTATTTTTTTTCTTGCAGGTCCAACAACTGATCCCTTCCCCCACCTAAATTTTCCAGCCATCAGCGAACCATGAGGGGTAATGGACAGTGGTCAATTAAACCTACCAGCAAGTGGGAATCTGCGGTGCTCTGCCTTAGTGGCAATGGAACAGGAATTGGTGCTCTTGTGTACGTTTAACATGATTTTATTGAATGGCAGATCCTTGCTCTTAAACTTTATGTGACAGGTTTTATTACTTATGAATTATATACTGTTTGAGAGATTGATCAGTTTTATTAGTCAAGGAGGCACCAGTATTTCTTCCTCAAATCTTTGGAATAAAACATGTCTCCAACATAATATTTATATCTGCATTACATTTTACATTTATTTGCAGAAATTTGGGCAGCACGATTAGTTAACCCAGCACTGTTACAGAGTTAGGTTTGAATCTGACTGTCTCTGTAAGGATTTTGTAGGCACTCCCTGTGTCTGCGTGAGTTTCCTCCAACCTTTCAAAACATACCGGGAGATGTAATTGGGCGGCATAGGCTCATGGGCCAAAAGGCCCTGTTACCGTGCAGTTTGTCTAAATTTAAAATTTTTGTGGAGAGGATAAATCAGCAAGAGTGCCGAGCTAGTAATGAAAAAATATAATGTGGTACCACATTATATCCTTCATGACCTCAATGTTTTGAGGCTCTTTCTATTGAATTTTATTCCATTGTTTAGTCTTGTTATTCTGTATCAACAATGCAAAGCAATATTATGTACACACAAGATAAGCAGTCATTTGGCTTTAAAAGCTCTAGTCTCAAATACAAGGTAATTACTTAGCATATTCAACAATGAATTACCTCGTCATTGAATCCATGAAAGAAACAATTGCAATTATGGAATTGGCTTCAACTTCTCATCTATCCCAAAGAGCTTGACAGATAATGACTTATTTTTGAAGTGCATTTCCTGCTGTCTTGTATGACTACGATCTGCTTTGAATGGAAATGATGAAGGAGGGATGTTGGAAAATGGACAAGAAAATGTAGAAACTATAACAGTCAAAGCAGAAGGTAAAAACACAGAAACTCAGCAGGTCTTCCAGCATCCATAGAAGATACATAACTGATGTTTCAGGCCTGAGCCTTTCTTTAAGGTGTGGGTAAAAAGTAGACAGGTCCCTGAATTAAAAGGCAAGGGAGAAGGTACCTAAGGGCAGGGGGAGGAGCACAGACCCACAGACATCAGGTGATAATGGAGCATGGATAAGAGGACAGGAGAGGAGATATGAGAATTGATTTGGGGGAGGGGGTGGCTCTGTGAATGAAGAACTGGAGGAAAGGAGACAGAAAAAAGGTGAGAGAGAAAGCTTGAAGGAGAAATAGGGAGAGATGGTGCGGGTGGGGGAGGGGGGTGGTCGGGAACTAACTGAAATCAGAGAAGTCGATGTTAATGCCATCCGTTGAGGGTTCCCAGATGGAATATGTGGGTGGTCTGTCTGGCCGTGCATGGATAGTCATGGCAGCGTGGGAATGAGGCAGGGAATTGAAATGAGTGGTCACTGATAGATCCCCATACACAGAGCTAAGATGCTCAATGAAGCAATCTCCTAGTCTGCATCCAGTCAAAGCAATAGTGAACAGATCATACACAAACTGTATCAGAGGTATGGATAGGGTATATTGTGAAGATTTTATTTGCATGGTAAAATCAAGAAGGCAGAGAAATAAAGTGAGAGGAAGGAGTTTCCAAATGGATCTGAGATTAAAGATATTTTTTATAGTGAGTGATTGATATTGACAACACACTGTCAGAGGAGTCGGATACAATCGCTATGTTTAAGAGACATCCAGATAGGCACTGAAATAGGAAAGGTATCGACAGACACAGGCCTAAAATGGGCAAATGATTGGGGTAGATGGGCAAAGAGGCCAGCATGAATGCTGTTGGCTGAAAGGCCTGTTTCTGTGCTTAAATAAAAAATTCTATGACTCAATCAGAAAACCTACTCTGAACTTGAGCACTCATTGAGAGTGTGTGCTCATTGTACCAACTGGATTTGGTTGACACTTTTTTCTATTGAACTCTTCTTATAAGGGTTTAATAGGTAATATTTATAATAAGTTATTAAGGTTGCAATCAAATTCTAATGACAAAATTAAAAGGGCCTGCAAAGAGGAACTTCAGTTACATCTTCCAGAGGAATAATGGGAGAAGATTTTTAGATTGGTTAATACCTCTTCAATATGTGCTCGCCATTCTTTGATTCAGTTCAAAGTGGTACTTTGGGCTCATATGTCGAAAGACAAATTGGCCCACATTTTTTTCTAATGTCAGTCCTATTTGTGATAGATGTAATTCTGAAGTGGCTTCTCTAACTTGTATGTTTTGGTCATGTCTGAAGTTAGAGAGGTATTGGATAGATATTTTTAAGATTTTGTCATTTATACTGGACATTAGTTACCCATTGACTGCTATTTTTGGAATTATAGTTCCAGAAGTGGAAGGAGTTCCCACTTCCACACATCAGGTTGTAGCCTTTTCTACACTGTTGGCTGGAAGAGCCATTCTATTTAAATGGAAAGATTCTAATCCACCTTCTTTGGCTCTCTCAAATTATGTCACGCTTAAGTTCAGAAAGAGTTAGAGTTGTACTTTTAATACTTCTGTTAAATTTGAAGAGACTTGGTGTCCTTTTATACATCATTTCCACATGACTGAGTTTGTAGAATTATTTTCTCTTCTGGACTATATTTAATTTTATATTTTTTCTCTTTATTAGTGATTATATTTTATTAATAAATTCTCAGGAGAGGCTGCCCAGTTTTTTTCCCTTAGATTAGGTGGGGTTTTATATAATAATTTTTTTTCTTTTCTTATTTTAAAGATTTCAGTTTGAGGAGACGAGAACATATTCGTTAATTGTGGTGGAATGCAATATGTTATATACTTATGATACTTTTCTCCTTCCTATTCTCCGCATGATTTGTTTGCCTATAACATGATTAATAAAAAGATTGTAAAAGAAAGAAAGAGTGAGTGTGCTGCCCTGTGAGAGCTAAAGGTCAAAGCATATCTCATGGATGCATAATCAAACATCCAAAGGCACTATTCAAAGATTGGGTCTCCTGAGCATCACCAATACAGTCCAGGACACTCTAGCTTCTGACTACTTGTTGTTCGTAACATTTGATCCACTGAGTTAAGATAGTTTCTCTCTTCTGACATGTTAAATTTTCCCAGTACGATCTGCTTTTATTCCAATTTCCCAATACTTTGCTTCAGTATAATTTGTCTAATAACATGAAAACAATTAGCGCTTTTCCAAAGAGCTTATTACAAGTGAAGTGTTAAGAGGCATTCCTGAGTGGTGCATCAGTCACAGAAGGATTTATTCTTGCTTTCTTTGATAATATCACTGGTAATTTGGCTAGGAAGTGTCACTTAGCTCAACACCGACGGAACACAGCTTAAATAACAATTATTAATCTATCCATGCTGCACTTGCAATTACTTCAACTCCATTGCTCTGTTCAAACAGATGGTGTTCAAACAGTGCGTTGATGGCTTGGGAGAATTTCTCACGAAAGAACTGAGTGAGGCCTTTTCCGCAGCAGGTTCTCCGAACAAACTATTTGTCTTTCACAATCGGGAGAATGAGATTATGGTAAATTAGACAGAGTCAAGTGGCTTCGTCTAAGAATTGCAAACATCTACTGGAAAAGTAGTTGTATTTGATTAAAACTGCACAAAATATCACAGACCATTAAACATAGTTCCTCCACGAGCAATACGTTAAAATTATTGACTCCTAGCATTTAGTACCTTGTCACTTTAAATCTCCGCCTCACTCCCACTCCGTTCTTATGGTCCTTAACCTTCGACACTGCTCCAGCATTTCTGACATTTTCATCCATCAGTCTCTGGTTCCTCAGGGAATTATTCTGCATTTACAGCTTCAGACAAGACATAGCATTGCGCTAATTTGGGGATATTTTACCCAGTTTCATTAATACCATTCATCAATCCCACAGCTTGCGGGAAGAATCTATTTCCCAGTCTGGCAGTCATGATTTTGATGCTCCTGTTCTTTCTTATTGATGGGAAAAGGTCAAGCATATTCTGTGATGGATGGAAGGGATCCTCAATAATTCTTTGAGCCTTATTTAAGCAACGGTCCCGATGAAGGTCGTCAATAGAGGGAAGGGAGACATAAGTGATCTTTGTTCATTGACCCTGAATTGTTTCAACCATGGGGGATAAGCTGCTTCCTCGTGTTTTACCCTATCAGATATCTCTTCCCTCCACCTTCCCTGCAACTTAACAAGCCTCTGAAACATTAATCATGTTTGGAGTAAAACTCTAAAGTCTGTAGACACCATGATTGTAGTAAAACACAATGCTGGAGCATGTCAGCAGATTAAACAGTGCACTTTATCTAGCAAAGATAAAGGTGCATAACCAACGTTTCAGGTTTGAGCCCTTCATCAAAGTATGAACAAAATGTAGGCAGGCACATGATGGTGGGGAAGGGAGGGCCAAGGGGCTTCTTCTTATCGTGCTTCAAGTCTTTCTTCCTCCTCTTGGACACTTCTTTTTATCCCAAATATCCCCCTGCCCTTCCCTCCCACCATTTTGTTTTGGTTTCTGCCTTCATTTTGCTCACACCTTGAAGAAGAGCTCAGGTCCAAAACATTGGTTATGTATTTTTACCTTTGCTATATAAAGAACACTGTTTGGCCTGCAGAGTTTCTCCAGCATTTTAGACATACAACATGGTAACAGGCCATTTCGACCCACGAGCCCGTGCCGCCCAATTTACACCCAATTAATCTACACCCCCGGTACGTTTCAAATGGCGGGAGGAAACCAGAGCCCTCCGGGGAAAACCCACACAGACATAGGGAGAACCTAAAAACTCCTCACAGATAGCATGGGATTCAAACCCTAGTCCCGCTTGCTCTTACTGTAAAGGCGTTGCATCATCCGTGCAGCCAACCGTTTTTACATTAATTCTATTAATGTAGAATTTAAGCACCTTTACATTTGTTAATAATGCTCAATGATGAAACTAGCGTCATGGAGATATACAACACGGAAACAGACCACGTGGCCCAACATGCCCACATCAACAATGTTGTCTGCTCAAGCTAATCCCATCTGCCTGCGCTTGGCCCAAGTCCCACAGTGATCTACAAATCCGCAGCTCACCAAAGATCTCTGGTCATAAGTCAATGGATCAATGGAAGCACTGCTGGTCCTCCTGGATTCTGTGTAAGCATGAACCGAATCCGTATAAGGTGAACTCTTTGGTGTCGGCATAGGGGTCGCAGCAGTCCGCATGATAATCGGCGGTGGAATGCTGCTGCGTGAATCCAGCTGCCCGTTGGACCTCATGATGACTGAATACATTTTTAATTCTGTGGAAAGCAGAACAGGCATTTATACAAAGGCAGCAATTGTGAATGGAAGATTTCTTGGCCCATGAATCAATGACAACACTCTCACCAGGAGAAGGATCCTTAAATCGTTCACACTCATCCTCAAAATTAGTTGACGTCTTCTCTTCATCTGATTCTGATCTGTTGGCATCTCCCTGAAACATTGAATTATTTATGTAAAGTTTACGACACAGAATGGTGGGAACATTCAGCCAGGTCTCATCTGTGGTGGGGGGGGGGGGCGGGGGCACGAAAATGGAGACACGAGGGGCTCAGATGTTGGAAGATAGAGCTAAAGAGAACAACGAGTTGGCCAGCATCTGTGGAGACAAAGGGACAGCTGATGCTTCGAGACCCTGCTTCAGGTTTGAGGGAAAATAGCCCACATAAAGATGGAAGAGGAAGGGCCACAGAGTTAATGTCTCAAGGCCACAGAAGCTTGTAAAACTGCAGGAAGGTTGGGCGAGGGAGATTAAGGTAAAACTGGGGCGATAAGGTTGGGGAAGAGGAAGTAAGCTGTAAATAAGATGACCTGGCCAATGAGTGAATGGGAAACGAGAGAGTGAGAACATAAACAAAAGAACATAGGAATTGTGAAATGCAGAGCAGGACTATGTGTGTGCCTGGCAGGTCAGAATGTGTGAGTCCTCCACTGCCGTAAGAAAAAAAAGAAAGATAATAAGGGGAATAAACAAAGATGCTGAGCCAATAGGACAGATAAATGACTGATGAGGTGGAAAGAAACCAAGCTACCTGTAGTTGTAAAATGTAGTAGAACAGTTACCTCTGTTTCTCATCCCACAAATACAGCTAAACCTGCTGGATATTTACATATCTTTGATTTTTATTTTGCATTTACAGCATCTGCAGATTTAATTTTGACTTTTCATGAGAGGTAACTTATTATTCTCGGAATAGAAAGCATAATGAGTTCACGGGTTCCCTTGATTTCACCCAGTGGTGTGTCTTAAAATAGCAGCCTCCATCCTCAAAGACCCCCACCACCCAGGCCAGGCCCTCTTCACTCTGCTACCATCGGAGAAAAGGTACAGGAGCCTAAAGACAAGCTCTCAACGGCACAAGGATTTATTTGCACCTGATGTGTCGTTATTTGTGTATTATTCTGAGTTAGTCTGTGTGAGAGTAGGCTCTTTTGTGACTTCCCCTGTTCGTAAATAAAGTCTACTGTTTGTTGATAACATGCGCCCAGTCTTGATTCTCTTTGAACCTGTCAAACCTATTCTGAACACAACAGATGGGGACTGGCAGAAATACAACAGTCAAAGCCTGAAACCCATTGGGAAAATATCAGGTGAGAGCAGAAACTTATATAAAAAAAAGTCTTGCAAACAACGTACCTCTGCTTGGAAGCCTTCCACAAGAATAGCTACTAATAAGTTGAAAAGAACATAGTTTCCAAAAGTCATTAATGCCACAAAGTAGAGGGCTGCCCAAGGTGAGGTGGAAGCCATTCCATTATAGAGGACCACATTCCAATCCTCCTGAGTAAGAATCTGAGGACAGAGAAATTGACATTACTGTGGGGTTGTTTGAAATCCCTCAGCCTCCTGTTCTGGATTGCCAGCACAGAATGCTGGGGCACCGATAGCATGTAAACCACATGCTGGTGTGCGCACACATCACACCACATCCACATAGGTCCCTTAATGCAAAGCCACAAGTTGAGTTAAAATACATTATTGCAAAATTATAACAGATTTGGAATATTGTGAGCAGTTCTGTTCCCCAAATTATAGGAAGGATATCAATAAGGTAAAGAGGGTACAGAAAAGATTTACTAAAATGTTGCCTGGATTGCAGCATCTAGAATATGGAGAAACATTGAGTAGACTGGGTCTTTATTCATTGGACTATAGAAAGTTGAGGGGGGATTTGATAGAGGTATTTAAAATAATGAGGGGATTGACAGAGTAGTTGTGAATGGACTCTTCCCCTCGAAGCTAGATGAGATTGGAATGTGGGGTCATAAGTTAAGGGTTAGGGGGAAAAAGTTTAGAAGTAACATGAGAGGAAGCTTCTTCACTCAGAGAGTGGTGGCTGAGTGGAATGACCTTCTGGAAAAGGTGGTTGCAACAGGGTCAATTTTGTCATTTAAGAGAAGGTTAGATGAGTGCATGGATGTGCAGGGATTGGTGGGTTATGGACAGGGAGCAAGTAAGTGGGACTAGAGGAGATCACTTAAATCGGTGCAGACGAGAGGGGCCGAGATGGCCTGTTTCTGTACTGTAATTGTTATATGGTTATAACAAAGGGTATATTTTATGGACGAAAAATCACCTTAAAAATTCCTATCATGTACCGATTTTTTAGATAAAACCTATTTTTGTGAATTCCTGTCACATTTTAAGTCTGCTTCAAGAGTACAAAACCATGAAGTGCTACATGTCATTGAAAATTCATTTTCTGCATTCTTACTTGGATTCCTTCCCGGCTGATCTCTGTGCAGTCAGTGATGAACAGGGTGAAAGGTTTCACCAGGACATGGCGACCCTGGAAAAGTGGTATTGGGGCAACTGGAATCCATCAATGCTGGCCTACTATTGTTGGTCACTGACACCAGAGGCATCAGATGTTGAGTACAAACGAAAATCAGCGGCAAAACATTTTTACGCCAGTTGAACTAGCGCAATGGGTCAGCATCATTATGCGATTAAACATGTTAAATCCAATAAAAGTTCATTTAATGTTTCTCCAACTTCCTACATGATACAGCAAATGTGAAATTATCTTGTGTTCAACTTAATCACAATTTTTTTTCCCAGGAAGAAAACATATTGAAAAGATGTGTTGTCTAGAATAATTAAAAATGAACATCTACCTGCTGCATGTAAGTGATATCAATCTAACAAAAAGCTGTGTTGTAAATTTGTCGCAACTAGGTAACTTATTTTCTAATATCTCACCGTGACGTGCAATAGAGCAATTCCACTTTTCAGGAAGAGTCTCACCTGGAACACAGTGACAATCGCCCACAATAAAGAATCAAAATTCTTTCTGTCAGGAATAGTGTCTCCACTCTCAGTTCTCAGGCTGAATTTACATCCAAACAGGTGCATTCCCAGAATACTGTGTGTCGAAGCAGAATAACCTTTACAACATTAGGAATAGCAAAACAAGGTACCAGCCAACAAACATTTTATCAGGAGCTCAATAACCCTTTTAAAGTGAGTCTCACGTCATCAAAGATAGAGAAGGGAATATTTAAAAATAACATGGGACCTCTCCTACAAAGATGAATCTGGATTGGTTCTTGATTGATTAGTTGCTTCTGCCATCAGGAAAGAGGTACCGGTGCCACGGGACTCGCACCACCAAGTTCAGGAACAGCTGCTACCCCCTCCAACAGCTTACTTGTTCATTTTATTGATTTTCTTTTCTTTTCTCTGTATTGCACAGCCAGTTTGTTTACATTGGCTATCTGTTTACACTTCTTTTATTTGTTCACAAGTTTACACTGTGTACAGTTTTTTTTGGGTACTACCAATTAGTGGTAATTCTTCCGTGCCCATAGGATAAAGAATCTCAGGGTTGTATGTAAAGTCATATATGTACTTTGACAATGAAGATGAAATCTGAATCTGATTGGGACAGGGATGGGTCATAGGGGCAGCACAGTTAGTGCAGTGGTTAGTGCGACGCTGACACAGTACCTCCGATTGGGACTGTGGTTCGAATCCTGTGCTGTCTGTAAGGAGTTTGCAGTTCTCCCCATGTCTGCGTGGGTGTCTGGGTGCAATGGTTTCCTCCCACCATTCAAAAAATGTACCAGGGGTAGAGGTCAATTGGGAAGCACGGGCTAAAGGGCCTGTTACCATGCGTTATGTTGAAATTCAAATTCAATTTAAAAATATTTTTAACAAAAACTTCTGATGGCTGAGATTTCCTTGGCTGGAAATAGAATGACAAAGAGAAATTCCAAACAGAAATAGGCCAGCTAACACTCCTTAGGTCAAGGGATCACAGTCTCAGGTTACAGGGCAAGAAATTTCAGACCAAGATGAGGGGAAATGTCTCCACTTAAGCCTGTGGGATTTGCTGCTACGGAGATCAAGATGCTGAATATATTTAAGAAGGAGGAGGATAAGTTTCTAGATGCAAAAGAAACCTGGGGATGTGGGAATGTAGAGTTGAAATAGATGATCAGCCATACTCATAGTGAATGGTACAGCAAACCTGAAGGGCCAAATGGCCTTCTCCTGCTCCCAATTTGGGCAGGAGTTCATGCTCCATTCGAACCTTTCTTCATCTGAAACCATTTGCTTTGTCCTCTATGTTCTTTCCACCCATATGCTAGTCCAGCCTCCTACCACATAGATCTAGGTTTGTTGCTTCAACCACTCTCTTTGGGAATGATTCTTAAAATCTCACTGCTCTTTGGATAAAGGCATCTCAACTGGATTCCCTACTGGGTCTGTTGCCGATGGCTTCTAGCCATTCCTTCAATTGTGGAAATATTTTGACTATACCCACTTGGTCAATGCGTTTACTGAAAACAGGGAAAAAAATAGTAACAGGGACTCTTTTTGCATTTAGTGTGGACTTGTGAAAAAGTGGAAAGGTTTTGGAATGAATTGAGTTTATTATTAGGGCAAATTATGAAGCTCTCAGCAGGTTGGGCAGCTATTGAGCCAGCTCCAGGGGAAAACAGAGAGAATGCAGACACTGTGATTGTAGTAAAAACACACAGAAATGCTGGAGGAACTCAGCCATCAGGGCTCAGGCCCGAAACATCAGTTATTTACCTTTACCTCCTATGGACAGTGCAAGACTGGGAGAGTTCCTCCAGCATTTCAGTGTGTTTTTAGAACCTCTGCTTACCCATCTCAGTCTTTCACCCTTGAAATGACCTACTGAACAGATTTCAGGAGCTGGAGAAGATTAGAAGGCATTATCTCTGAAGTAATTATCCCCATTTTCTATCCTCCCCCCCCCCCCCCCCACCCCAGGATGATATGGCTGAAGGCTGAGGGATCTGGGGATTCTCGGTGCTTAGCCAGAAAAAATGGCAGGTGTACGGGAAAACTAATAGGATGGAACCTTTCATTGTTTGGGAAATTGAACACAAATGTTTCATTTTATGCCTCAGTTATACTAGTTCCAGATGTAGTTAAATTATGTACATGTATTTAAGGAAGCAATTCAGAGAATATCTAACATCTGCAATGCGTGAGCTGTCCCATAAAGTTGCAGCGGATAGGTTAATAGTTGTTGGAGTTTGCAAGAACGAGAGGGGATGATTGAAATGCACAATGTTTTATCATGTGGGAGAATCTAGAAATTTTTAATCACGTTTATTTAAAAAAAAATTCTCTGAGAGGGTCAGGAGTCTTTGAAACTCCCTTCCTGTCAGGGCAGTGGAAGGCACTGATAGACAAGCAAGGGAATTAAAGGCTATTTGGGGGGGGGGGGGGGGTGGTGGGGAGTAGAGGGGATTGGGGGTTGGGATTACAATCGGCTAGGACCTTCTCAAATGGCGAGAGGCTCAGTGTCCTGTTCTTCATTTTGTATAAATGAGGAGCAGGAAAGAGGGTAGAGGGGCCACTGGACTCGTATGTCCAGGTTCAGGATTAGCTGTACAATATACATAATAATACAATTTTTATATATTTATCAATTAAAATAGTATTTGAAAAGGAGACTGGGAGCAGATTTGAGACTCCATAAACAAAGTCAGTTTGAAGATACAATAACAGATATATTTGTTGTTAAGAAATTTATTACTAATATGTATATAAAATTACAAGAGACTGGAAAGAAAAAAAGATTTATATAAATCAAAAATCCGATGGGAGAAAGATTTAAATATACAAATTCAGGAGGAGATTTGGTCAAAATTATGTTATGAAAGTGTTACGAATACAGTAAATGTTAGATATCAAATGGTTCAATATAATTTTCTTCATCAATTGTATTAAACTCCATAAAAGTTAAATTGACTTAATCCTAATTACTCAAATAAGTGTTTTCGAAGTGTGAAAGAAATAGGGACTTTTTTGCATTCAGTGTGGTCTTGTGAAAAAGTGGAAAGGTTTTGGAATGAACTGAGTTTATTATTAGAGCAAATTATGAAGATAAAAATACCAAAGGATCCAAGAATATTTTTACTTGGAGATATTTATGAAAATTATATAAAATTGAAATTAGACAAATACCAAGAAAAATTTTTAAGTATTGCTGACTGCAAAGAAATGTCTAGCGATATCATGGCAAGATGAGAGAGAAGTGTTACTAAGTAGATGATATAATGAGATGCAAAATTGTATTCCTTTGGAAAAATTTACGTATAGTTTAAGGAATCGAGTTGAAAATTTTTATAGCATTTGGAAACCATATATGGATTTTATGGATAATTTTCCATCCACTTCTTCTCTCTTATCCACTCTTAATTAGTAATTTTTAATAACAATTAATGATGGTCGCTGCCCATATTAATATTAAATGGCAGGTTTTTCTTTCTTTTCTCTCTTTTTCTTACTTTAGGGTGGAAGGGGAGATGGGGAGAAAAATATAAAAGTTTTTTGTATCATTGGTTATGGATATTTGATTAATTTTCTATTCATTTTTTTCCTGTAATGATGCAAACAATTAAATAAAATTGATTAAAAAAAGGAATAGCTGCTACCCCTCAACCATCAGACCCCTGAACAACAGACTCATTCAGAGACTCGCTTAAGGACTCTTTGCTCGTTATTGATTACTAAATATTTCCTTTTCTGTGTTTTCAATCAATTTCTTTCTTTTGTTCAAATTTATTTATTTTGTATACATTTTTTTTTCTTGACTATAGATTGCAGATACTGGTGCAGTACAACTCCAATTATCCGTTAAATGGTCAGGATTGGGCCTATTTTGGATAAACGATATTTTTTAGAGAACTGGTCACTTTTTATTTTAAAAACAGCCCAGTTAGAAATCACATGAACAGTGTTTAAACAGCAACAAACAACAAGGCATTAAATAATGTTTAATTCTCACCAGAAAACAATGTATAAAATAAAATAAATCCAACACCAAAAACTCAAAATTCTACTCAGAGATTTTTCCATAAACTTTTTTCAACTTCCGTATCAGTTCGGCTCTGAAAATGTTTCAG
The DNA here is from genome assembly GCF_036971445.1 of Narcine bancroftii. Classification (NCBI taxonomy): domain Eukaryota; kingdom Metazoa; phylum Chordata; class Chondrichthyes; order Torpediniformes; family Narcinidae; genus Narcine; species Narcine bancroftii. The sequence continues at coordinate 10,798,239 of NC_091480.1, forward strand.
AAAACTGAGAATTTCCGATAGTTCCAGATTTCCTCACTTATCCAAAATTTTTTGGAGGTGAAATGATGTAATTTTGCCTCTGAAATCCTTTGGATAAATGAGGATTTCTGATTTTTCTGAAATCCTCAATTATCCAAAAAGATTTTCAGAGCCGAAAAATGCCAGATAATTGAGGATTTCGGATAATCTGAATTTGGAATTGTACTGTAATTAGAAATTCTGCCTGGCCCACAGGAAAAAAAGAATCTCAAGAATCGCTTGTGATGTCACGTATGTACAATAAATTTGAACTTTGTAGCATCATCCCCTTCCTGTCCCTCTCTTTCCCCTCTCCCACAAGATGGTGGCTGGTAAATGAGGGTGTGGACATCTTAAGCCCAGATGTAATAAGACCAGCGGGGTTTTATCTCACTGTCACTTTGTGGTGTAGCAAGGAAGATTAAATTAGCTGTTGCAAGTAAAATACACACGACGTGGAATTAGCATTGCAAATAAGGCTTTTATAACTCACCTGAAGATAAAAATAAACAGCATGAGCAACATGCAGAATGTAGCTACGTTGTCCATGGTCTTCATCAGGACCACCAGCTGGCGCCGCAAGGCTGGCAGGAAACGGACTAGCTTCAGAACCCGGAGGAGCCGGAAGGTTCTCAGCACCGAGAGACCACCATCGGACTGACCGATAATTTCCCAAACGCTATCAACGACAAGAAAATTATTGCAGAGTTTTTTTTAAGAGAGGGCAGAGGTAAAGCTTTTAGTCCTGACAAGGCCCAATACTAAAGTCACCCTTTACTTCCTGTGGATGCCACGTTGTTGACCTGCTGAGTTTCTCCAGCACTTTTGTGTATTGCCCTCAACCCCAGCATCTGCAGATTTTCTAGTTTCATGCTATGAAAAAGCTCTTTTCTTTTTAAACAAAGCTGCCAGTTTAATAGCTCACAGCTGGTTGCTAAATTCTTGGTGCTTTGCAATAATTTTGTCCTTTTAAAGACTTTTAAGTAAATTCAAGAGAATGGAAACATCGAAGAAGTAGGCAAATCTCCTTTTGCTTCTTCCTGTCGTTTTCAAGAATCAGAGGAGATTGCAAACAGAGGGATACAGAGCAGAAAAAGCAAGTTTCTCGACCATCCCTTCACCTCCACATATCCCGCTGAGATCCACCAGCAGCTCGTTCATTTCACTCATTTTGAAAAAACATATGGCATATTGCCAGAATGCAAATAACTCTGTCTGAAAACACACACACACACACACACACACACACACACGTCTTTGCTCATTTTATACCCCAGAATTTGTCTCTGTTTCAGTGAAACATTGTTTCAGACCATTCAGATACAGTAAACCCCCCAATATATGGAATTCAAGCATCCAGCAGCCTCAAGCAACCGGACAAAAAAAAAATTTAAAACTTAAATAAATAAGAATAAAATAATAGGTAAAACATTTGCAAGTTTAAAATGGCAAAAGTTAATGTTCTCTGAAGTAACACGTAAACCTTTGGTGAAGAGGGGAGCCAATATTCAGCCAGCAGAGGGCCTTGGCCGGGCTTTGCTCGCAACAGCTATCTGAATAAAGTCATGTGAAACAGCGATGGCGTCACCAGGATGAAGAGCTGGCTGATGCCGCTCACATTTGGAATGTCTCTTTAAGAGTGTCTCCTCATCCCTGCTTAGTAAGAATTGCCCGGGTCAAAGGCTTTAGCTGTAAACTTTGGGGGGGGGGGGGTGGTTGATTATCTATCATGTTATTGTTTGTCTTCTGGATAGCTCTATGCAGGGGGAGGAATGTGATTGAAAATAAAGTAAAATTTGTCTTGTTTTTTAAACTGTTTATTCTTAATACAAATGTATTAGTTAGGCATTGAAAGAGTAAGTCTCAAGCAACCAGAAAATACATTTATCTAGAATCTACCAATCCCCATAAGGGCTGGATACATAATCTTCATTCTTTTTAAGGAAGAGCCCCAGGATGAGAAACAATGCTGCAAGGTTCTTTTTCTCTTTGACAGGAGGACATGGATGAGACTTGTAATTAAGGAGAACTCAGGTCCAGGGTTGACCAGTAGGGGCACAGCAAATACTCGCACTTCAATCTTCTCAGATGGGTAAAGGACCGGTGATTAAGGAGAGATCAAAAGTGTCCACTTTGCCATAAATTGCTCCATTCTAGACATTGATTAACACTTGAGTTTCTCCAGAGATACAAGGGTATCAGAGCCCGCTCCACCAAGCTGAGAAATGGTTTCCTCTCACGGGCAGTGAGAATGCTGAATAACTAAGTGAATGGCTCACACTCACTATCTAAGATGCAACTATTTACTGAACAGTACTTATTTATATTTACATCTGTACATTAGCTCTGCTGATGTTTCGCTTGTCTGTATGTGTGTTATGTTTTGCTCTGGGGATCAGAGAACACTGTTTTGTTGGCTTGTACTTGTGCAATTGAATGATAAGTAAACTTGAATAATTCAGCTGCATATGGAAACCATGATTATTGACTTTCCTGTTTGAGGAGGAGTGAAGATCATCTATATTAGCAGATCAAAGTTAGCTCTCAGGTTTCAGATTTATTGTCAAAGTACATACATGGCATCACATACGGCCCTGAGATTCTTTTTTCCTGCGGGCACTACCACTTAATGGTATTGCAAAAAACTGTACTCAATGTGCACATGCAAACAAATAAAAAATGTAAACAAATTGTGCAATACTGAGAGAAAAAAATCAATAAAGAGTCCTTAAATGAGTCCCTGATTGAGTTTGTCATTGAGGAGTCTGATGATGGAGGGGCAGCAGCTGTTCCTGAACCTGGTGGTATGAGTCCTGTGGCCACGATACCTCTTTCCTGATGGCAGCAGCGAGAACAGAGCTTGCGCTGGGTGATGTGGATCCTTGATGATTGCTGCTGCTCTCTGACGGCAGCATTCTCTATAGATGTTCTCAATGGTAGGGAAGGTTTTACCTGTGATGTCCTGTCCACTACCTTTTGCAGAGCTTTACCCTCAGGGGTATTTATATCCCTAAACCAGACCCTGATGCAGCCGGTCAGCACACTTTCCTGGGTTTCCAGTATCAACCAAACCTCCCTAAACTCCTGAGGAAATAGAGGTGCTGACGTGCCTTCTTCACCTTGCCATGAGTGCGTTGGGTCCAGGAAAGATTCTCAAAGATAGTGACTACCAAGAACTTGAATTTACTCACCCTCTCCACCTCTGATCCCCTAATGATGACTGGACAGTATATTTTTGGCTTTCCCTTCCTGAAGTCAACAATCAGCTCCTTGGTTTTGGTGACAGTGAGTGCAAGGTTGTGGATGGTGCACCATTCAGTCAGGTTTTCAATCTCCCTCCTGTATGCTGGCTCATCACCCATTTATATGCAACCCACTACCAGGGTATCATCAGCGAATTTGTATATGGTGCCATTGTCATAATGAGCCACGCAGTCATAGGCATATAATGAGTGGAGCAGGAGAGAAATGAGTACTGGTGGAGATCAATAAACAGCTTCATGTTTTAGCATGGAGACAGGAAGAAAATAATGGTTGACATGTCCTTCTGAACTTCAACATAGGTCATGTGTCCATGAACAAGATGATATTTAAAAAATACCACAGAACAAAGGTTAAACTCTATTACCCTCAAAGATTGGAACATAGAAAGTAGGGACTGGCGGAATCCTTCAGATCCACTCCACCATTCAACAAGATCATCTCCTTCAGAAGGCCTGCTGACACATTTCCCCAATACCCTTCAATTCTCTTCATTATTAAAAAAACCATAAATCTTTCCAGATTGTTATGAATGATATAGCCTTCATTGGATTCCACTGTCTCATTACCCTATGGGTTAAGAAATTTCCTAATTGCATTTCTGATGATGCTCTCCTTTCCTCCCCCTCTTCAAGTGGAAGATGCACACCTCCAGATTTGAGGAGAGTTCCTTTCCGCTATCTTCAATTTTTTCTTTAACTCTATAGCCAACCCTCAGGTTTAATGTGACTCAATACTCTGCCCTGTTACTCATTGCAACACTACAGTTTTTATTCTTGCAACACCTGCTGTACCAGGTAGATGTTGGCTTGCCTGATTGGTGGACAAAACAAAGCTTTTGTATCTCGGTTAATATGACAATAAAAAAATCAATTTAATTCATTGAAGCGCATTCCCCATATCCTGACTTCCAGACGCTTGGTATTGGGGGTTCCAGGTTTTGGTACATCTTTCCTGCATTTATCTTGTGTGGTCCTGTTCAAATCTTGCAGGTGTCTACCCAGTCTCCTCTCCTTCTCTTAAACGTCAAAAAACAATGGCCTTGATCACTCCTCATGTCACTCTCTCCATTCCAGAAATCAGTCCTGCTGTTTCCTCTCCCTCCCTTGTAAGAATATCCTTTCAACAAAAACTACCATGAAATATGGCCTTGCCAAGGGCCCGTATAGATTTACCAGAAGGTCAAGTGAAAACTGGACTCATTAGATTTTTGTTTGAGGTTAGCTTTAATGGAATTAAGATCAATTTCATCTGAACTGTTGAATGATATCTGAGGTCATTTAATTCTGACCTTGTGCTCAACGCTGCAGTGTGCCTTCAATTGTCAAAGCCCTACATTCTGAATGTCCCTCCCTAGAACTTTCTTCCTCTTCCTCCCCCTTTAAAACCTATCTTTTGGACCAAGATTTGAGAACCTACTTTCTCAGGAGTTTGCGGAGATTTGGTATGACGTAAAAAAATCTTGGCAAACTTCCACAGATGTCTACTGGAAAGTGTCCTGACCGGCTGCATCACGGTCTACTATGGGGACACCAATACCCCTGAGCGTTAAGCCCTGCAAAAGGTAGTGGACACAGCCCAGTAAATCACAGGCAAAACCCTCCCCACTATCAAGAACATCTGCAGGAACGCTGCCGTCAGAGAGCAGTAACAATCATCAAGGATCCACACTCCCCAGCACTCGCTCTGTTCTCGCTGTAGCATCAGGAAAGAGGTCGAGGTGCCAGAAGACTCGTACCCACCAGGTTCAGGAACAGCTGCTCCCCCTCCACCATCAGACTCCTCAACGACAAACTCAATCAATCTGATCATTTAAGGACTCTTGCACATTATTGAGTAATGAATATTTATTTTCTGTATTACAGTTTGTTTGCATATCCTTCTTGTTTACAATTCTCTCTTTTGTGTACGCGTCTTTTCTCAAGTACAGTTATTTTGCACTACCAATAAGTAGAAATTCTGCCGTGTCGGCAAGAAAAAGGATCTCAGGGTTGTATGAGATGTCATGTGTATCCTCTGACAATAAATATGAACTTTGATCTGCCCCGACATCCCCTTTGGTAGCACGTCATTTAAAAAAAAACGTGCCCTCAAACATTCCTGTGAAATGTAGTCCGGGGCCACTTTTCATTCCTGCCAAGTGCTCCATAACCGGAAACACTTGATGGTATGATTGCGACCAGAGAACAAAGAGAGAAAGAGTTTAAAAAGTAACGCAAATCTACCTGATAATGACAACAATCCCATCGAAGATGTTGTATGGATTCTTAATGTAACCAAAAAGGCCAAATGCGAGTAGTTTAAGGATCATTTCCAGGGCAAACATGCTGGTGAATACAATGTTGCTAATCTCCAGAGCATTGGTCAATTCTTCAGGCTGTGAGAAAAGTTGAGACGTTGCAATTAACATTCGAGAATGTACTTTATTGATTTTCTGAAATAAATTATTATTGCTCAATTGGTGTGACAATTCTTAACATAGTCTACATCGCTCTCACAGCGCCAGAGGTGTCAGATATTTTTAATATAATAGAAATTACAGAGCGTGAATGATCTCAGCTACATCCTTTTATATCGTGCAGAGTTCACTGCTTTCAGCGTCATGTACTCCTTTTTGAACAACCTTGCAAAGTTTATTGTTAACACTATACATGAAAAATAGAAGGAAGACTTGGCCATTTGGCCTGTCGAGCCTGCTCCACCATTCAATAAGATCATGGCTGATCTGGCCATGGACTCAGCTCCATTTACATGGTTTTTGCCCATCACTCTATGTAAAAAAAATCTATCTTAACTGCATCTTCATGAGTTATCTCGAATTCAAGCTACCAGCTGCCTCAAGCAACCGGCCAAAAATTGTGGAAAATAAAAAAAAGGGGTTTAAAATTGCCGCGCCTCACCGTTAGTTCACCAAACTACACGACATGCAATCTCAAGCAAATGGAAAATTCACTTATCTGGCATCTACCAATCTCCATGGGTGCCAGGAGTTTTACTCTATATTTAATGAGGCAGCCTCCACTGCCTCTCCTTGGGTACAGAATTCCACAGATTCACTGCTCCCTTGGTAAGGCCTCATCTCTGCCCTAAATCACTCCCCTGAATCTTAAGGCCATGCCCCCTGGTTTGTGCTTTTGATCCAGTGCCTGCCAACAAGTAACAAATGGTTCCTGACCCCAAAATAAAATGATCATCACATGCAGGAAATACAAGAGTGAAGCTATTGAACACAATGGTGAATTGAGACAGGCAGTGTCCGATTTAACTTTATGAGGGCTTACCAGGAACTGGCACAACCTATTGATAGATAGGTTAGCTGGAATTGGGTGGGCCAAATGGTCTTTTTTCTGTGCTGATACCTCTATGAGTCTTCAAGAGAGGTGCAACCTCATCTTTTGTGCTAGGTATGCATAAAAAAAAACAGGCAATAGTGGATTTAGTTTAATGTAATTTTGAAACTTAGGAACATGCACAGCATTTGCTGTTCTCCGGATTCACCTGATTTTTAATTGCAGAGCACGACTTTGTTTTGAAGTTGTCTCAAAGAAATTCCAGACCCATACTTCAGGGATGATATCCCAAAGGACGAAATTACAATGCAATCTTCCCACAACGGAAGCATAAACACAGTAGCTTTGAACACCACTGACAAATCTGACAAAGGGAACTATAACTTGCACATTAGGTGTATTGTGCCAGATGAGAAATGGAGCCTTTCACTTGAAGTAGATGTTATTCCGGCAACCTTCCTGTCTAGTTGTTGGGAGGATGCCACAGACTGCTGGATTGGTCAGATGTCGCCAGTTACACAGCTAAACTCGAAAGGGGTTGTAAGTGTCATACGGTGCGGAAGTTGAATTCTTCTCTCCAGGTAGTTGTTAGTCACAACCTATAATTTGGAATCCTAAAAATGGAACACTTGCTTTGACAATTAGTCACTCAAAGTGATAAACAAATGGCTGCACTATTAATACAATGTTCAGTCAAAGGGAGAGCTTTTGGTTCAATGTCAGATGGTAGATTGAGAAACTTAATGGTGCAGTGTATGTAGGATATACATAAATATTCTACATATATTGTCACCTTCCACTTGTGAATCTGCAGGTGTCATTTCCTGTATCCGGCATTACCATTGTGCATTATGGCCTCCTCTACACCTGAGAGTCAGGACACAGACTGGGAGATCACCTTCACTCTGTCCGCTAAAATAGAAGGCAACCCATTTCAATTACCCCCCCCACAATTCCCATACCAGACAGAGTCTACCTGCAAATTGGAAAGAACAACACCTCACATTCTGTCTGGACCACCTCCGATCAGATGGCATTAACATCAATGTCTCTTGTTTCCATTAGCCCACTCTGTTTATCCTCCCCCCACCCCCTATCCCTATGCTCCTTTCTTCCAGCTCCGTTTCTCTCTCTCTCTCCCTTTTCCGCTGTCTCCTTTTCTCCAGCTCTGTATTCACAGAGCTGCCACCTTCCCCAATCAATTCTCACTTTCCCTCACCTGTCCTCCGCTCCATGTCCAACTGTGGACTTTTGTCTGTTGGTCTGCGCTCGTCCTCCTGCCCTTTCTGCCCTCCTCCACCAGTCTTTTAATTCAGCCTTTTAAGCTTGCCTGCTTTTTGCTCATACCTGGAAGAGGAGCTCTGGCCTGAAATCTAGGTTACGCCTCGACCTCCTATGATCACTACGTGACTCACTGAGTTCCTCCAGTGTTTTTTGTGCTTTTACTACAATCACAATGTGATATTGGTTGAAGAATAACGGGGTCATTGCAATTCTGGGCCATAAATGGTTAAGAGAATTTTTGCCTTCTTCACATCTGAAGAAGGAATTTCTGCTTCTCTTGTCAACAAAGCAAGCGTAGGTTGTCAATATTAGTTAAAAGTGCAACTAACTGCTCGCCTGGAAATCGAGAACCAAATACAAGACTCATTTGTCGAATAAGCAATTGACTAGCGATTACTATCCACATTAATTAAAAGTGACAGAGGGGGCAGGGAAATATTCTGAACCGAAAGAGGGAAGAAACCCGAGACAATATTAACACCTTTGAACTTTAGTTCATGTAATTAAGAAGTGCCAAACAAACAGGAGGCGTGGTTATGCTATTACCATGCCAGCAATCCGGCTTCGAATCTGGCATTGTCACTAAGGAGTTGATACATTCTTCCTGTGACCTACGTTCCTCTGGTTTCCTCCCACTTTGCAAAGACGATGGGGTTTGGAGGCTAATTAGTCGTCTGCAAGGGCCAAAAGGGCTGTATCTCAAAATCTAAATCAAAGTCCAATGGTCCCTGTAAAACTAAATGGCTGTGCAATGCACAAAGCCCACTGTCCATTACTTGGAAAAAAGAGATTTGCCCTCCTTTCCTGGTCTGGTTTAGTTGCAACTCCAGATCCATGGGAAGTTGGGGGTGACTTTCAATGACTGCCTGTCAAGGTTCAGCAAACCCACCATCCTGAACTGTCCAGACCAAACATGACAGAACGAACCTGCTGCCCATGACCACAGCTACAAACCTCTTTCTGTCCTGTTGTGCATTCAGGATCGATGACACAAGAGATGGCTCTGCACCCACATTTCCTTCCTTCAGTGAACTCCCCATGGGATTTCAAGCATACAGGCAAGTCTTTGGGGACGTATATTGGACAAGTATTCATATATATAAATAACTATTGTTTCATAAATATGAGTATCTCGGATGGTTAGTGCAAGCAATTCCTTTGGTCATTCAGCGTTCTCACTGCCCGTGAGATGAAGCTGTTCCTCAGCCTGGTGGTGCAGGCTCTGATACCCCTGTATCTCTTTCCCAATGGGAGCAGCTGAAAGATGCTGTGTGCAGGATGGAAAGGGATCCTCAACAATTTTGAGCGCCTTCTTCAGACAACGATCCCAGGAGGGAGGGAGACTCCAGTGATCCTCTGTGCTGCTCATATGGTCCTGTGGATTGACCTCTGATCTACTTCTCAGCACCAACTGTACCACACTGTGATGCAACCGGTCAGGACATTGTTGCACCTTCCTGACAAGTGAGGAAATGTTGTGGGTCCACGATAGGCCACTAGCTAAGTGGACTCCATGGAACCTGGTGCTCTCCTCTCACTCCACACAGAGTTGGTGATGCTATTAACTGAGTGAGCACCTACATCAGTAGATCAATCAGGCAGCAAACCATGGGTCGTTAGGGATATGCAAGACATGCTGGCTTTGTTGCATCCCTAAACACACATTATTTTTGAGAAAAGGGATGTCAGGGCATTGGACTCTTAGCATGACATCATCTACGGCTTACAGGTCAAACAGGGAGGGTCAATAAGATTGGTTACATCCAGTTCAGGTGTACATTAGGGTGGAGGAGTGATGGGAACTGCAAGCGATGAGGCAGACCCAGCAGAATTTAGCCCAGACTTTTACACCAGTCTTACCTGGAGACAATCATCACCTTTTCATCATAGTTGGGTCAAAATCAAGCCCCTCCATCACATACAATGGCAATGGTGAAAAATAAGTTTGCTCACAGGTGCTAAAGAGGAAACAAAATAAACTCTGCCTGTGGAACTGAGAGGGTCGAGGAGCATCAGTGGAACAAAAAGGATGGTCAATGTTTCTGGTCAGATCCCTTTGTGAAGATCATCGTCCCGACTCTAAACATTCATCAGCTAATGGTACCCGAACCCCCCCCCACCCAAGTCCCTCTGGCTGATCACCTTTTGCTCCAAATTCCAGCATCTGCAGTCTCTCACGTCTCCTGCTCAAAAGGAATCAAAATGAGGAACAAGTAGCTGCCAGTGGAGAACACAACGTCCTGGAGAGAGATGCAAAACATTCCATTGATCATGGAATGTTCCATGGCTAGCGAAGCAGTTAGCATGATGCTATCACAGCGTAGGTGACCCGGGTCGCAATCCAGCGCCATCTGTAAGGAGTTTGTACATTTTCACTGTGACTGCATGGGTTTCCAAGGGGTGTTCCTGTTTCCTCCCACCCTTCTAAATGTACGGGGGTTGTAGGTTAATGGGTGTATTTGAACGGCACAAGCTTGTGGGCCAGAGAGGCCTGTTACCATGCTATTTGTCTGTATTTTATCTTCATTTTGTATGCAATATCGCCATCAATGGACTCTGGTTTCCATTGACTACTTATCTAAACCTGAGAAACCCAAAGAAATAAACAAATTCTGAAAATATATCCCAAACATCATCGTCCCTTCCTCTCCACTCAAACTTATGGGTTTGTGAAAGTACAATCAGGCACAGCAGAGTCAGGTGGGGTCCTAGTGCTGATGAGTGGGGTTAGTACAAATAGGCAATTGATGTTTGGCACAGTCCCGGTGGGTCGAATGGCCTGTTTCTCTACTGAATAACTTATGGAGGCTGTCATAAGCTGATAATATTATTATTGTTACACAATTTTAAACTGTCAAATGAACAAGTCTTTATTCCAACATGTATGCCGCAGCAAGAAGTCTTCGGACAAATTTCTCTTCTAAAGGTTCCTTAGAGTGAGGAAGTTAGAAAACTTCCCCTCCAACCAGCAAGGTTAGCACAACGCTGTTATAGCGCCAGCGTGCCAGGTTCGAATCTGGCACTGCCCGTGAGGAGTTTATTCGCTCTCCTGTTAACAAGTGGAATTGGGTGGGCCAATTCCTGTCTGAGGGAGGTTCCCCTGGGTGCTTCGATTTCAACCCAGCATTCAAAAAGCACGTACCAGGGGTGTAGGTCAATTGGGTAGAATTGGGCAGCATGAGCTGAAAGGGCTTGTTACCATACTCTATGTTTAAATTTTTAAAAAATTAATTAGAACACTCAAACTTCACAGACTTCTCTGGCCATGGATTTCCTATCTCCTCTCAACAACTATTCGCTTAAGGTAGTGTCACAACAATAAAAGACATTTGCTTGTAAAACAATTTCAAAATTAAGATTCACAGCACAGAATTGTATTCATAGAACGAAAGCTTATTGCAAGTATAAAATTAATTTGTGTGTGGCACGCTTGTAGTTTCCAGCTAATTAAAAAAATATGCTACGAGATATATCGTAATGCATTCCCCCGTAGACAACACTGAAATAATGAATCATATCAATGCTGAATATCAATGAGCCAACTTCAATTAATCTATAAAGTTCTACAAATGGTCTACTTTAATGGTATGCAACATCTTTGTTCATCGGGGAATGGTTATACGATCTCTTTTATACCTTGTGGGATAGAAATGCCCAAAGTAAATTTACTTTTACTGAAGGAAAATTCTGGATGTTGAAAAGGTTACATTAAATTACTTTTTATGATGAACTTTATTTCAAATTATTTGGACCATATCATCTCAAGATTCCCTGAGCAGCTATTGAGTTATAATTAAAATAAAATCAAAATTCAACAATTACAATATTGGCTTTCATTTATGAAATATAAAGACTACAGGGTGTGTGACGCTTTTGACTATTGGAATTACTTTTGTTAATATGCATCAGCTTAGGTGCAATGAAGTAATGTTAATGCTTCATTTGGGGATCTGAAGGCACCTGTTGGTGATTGCTAAAGCAACTTTAATTGGAAGTAGTGGTGGGCAGCCAGTAATGCAAACTGTTCCCATGTAATTCCACGACGTGGGACATCATTGTAAATCACACAGGGAAATCGATGAAAAGTTCAAAGTTCAAATTTATCAGCAGATTTACATACGTGACATCACATATATTTAAGGAAGAGATTGATAGGCTACCTTACCCTTTAACACATGGCCACAGACATATACTTCTGTTAAGTCAATATTCATTCCGCCATCTCCCAATGCACTGGTAAAGTTGTTTTGTGTGTCTGGATTCCCCAAAAAATAAGTCTTTGAATATTTAAAGGTGGCCTTATTAGTCAAGATCTGCTTCCACTGTAAATTAGTAATTCTACAGCAGGAATTATCGATATATGAAGCAAACCATATAATTGTGACTTTTGAATTTGTCTTTCATCACCTGCTGTTATTTTTGTGTTTGAAGTGTATAAAGTCTTGATGTACTTTTGATATCAGGGAGATTTTTCCAAAAGATACTTCCAAAAGAATTCACTCACCAAGAGTGTTTCCCTCCTCCCACCACCCCCCCCACCCCCGTGTCTCCCATGCCTACCTGCTGATGTTCAATGAAGACCTTTGAAATCTACAGCTTGAGTCCCTCTGAGGCACCATCAACATGATCTCCGAGTTAATGCCAAGTTGCTACTAGTGACCAGAACTTTAGTTCTATTTCCAAATTCAGCAATGCTGCAGTTGAGACTGGCAATTGTCAACATCCTGATAAGCAGTCAAACATTAAGCATGGTTTCTGCTTGGGTTTGTAGGCGAGAGGCCGGGTGATTTTTAATCATCGAAGGAAGAAATTCCAAATCCCATCTGCTCAAAGTCAAATTAAAACCACAAATCATGGTTAATCAGCCAAGTTTGCAGCATAATTACTCAAAGTGAAAGGCCAGAGAGCTAGCATACGAGCTAAAGCAAACCAGTAAATCAGCTCATCAAAGTCTAGTTGAAATGTTATGGCTGCACTTTCTGGAAACAATGGAGAACATTAGATGGATTTGACTCCCTTTTGAGTCACAGAGAACTGCACGATAAATGTAAATGCTGGAGAATGCAGATTTATCCATCGTTATTTCAACAAAGCTATCGTCAAAATTGGTATTGGGCGGAATTGGATCTTCTGTAAAATTTAAAAGGTCTGTGCCAAAGTTGCTTCCTCTAAAGCAAAATAGGCACAGATCTTGCTCCTTCTTTATGGACCCTTAGTTAAAAACTCAACTCCACAGTTAAGTTTTGAAAACATCTCCACAATGTGTCCCAGGAAAGTTTTGATAGTCTCTCAACGATCTGCCCCCACTCCAGTTTCTGGATCTTGTGCAGCATTTCTCGAGGAACATTGAAGTTCAGGCATCTGTCACCGAGTTGGTTTCTCAGTACAAGGCTGCCAAATTTAGTGGCTGTGAATATTTAAGTTTCCTGCCGTGGATTTCTGCCTGATAGAAACTGACTATTTGGACAGAGAATCCAACAGCTGTCAAGAGACAGAAGTCTTTCATCCCATCAACCAGGCCTGCATTTGAACCCGGAGGCAAGAAGTGAACGGAAAGCAATCAAATGCATTTCACTATTATGGTGTCACTGTGCAGGCGTCTGCAATAATTGGAAGCAAGAACAAAATCACCTCCTTTCCATATAACCACTTACAGCACAGAACAGGCCAGTTCGGCCCTACTAGTCCATGCCGTAACAAATCCCCAACCTCCTGGTCCCACTGACCAGCACCCGGTCCATACCCCTCCAGTCCGCTCCTCTCCATGTAACTATCCAGTCTTTCCTTAAATGTAACCAATGATCCCGCCTCGACCACGTCTGCCGGAAGCTCATTCCACATCCCTACCACCCTTTGCGTAAAGAAATTTCCCCTCATGTTCCCCTTATAATTTTCCCCCTTCAATCTTAAACCATGCCCTCTAGTTTGAATCTTCTCCACTCTTAATTGAAAAAGCCTATCCACATTTACTCTGTCTGTCCCTTTTAAAATCTTAAACACCTCGATCAAGTCCCCTCTCAATCTTCTACACTCCAGAGAAAAAAGCCCCAGTCTGCACAACCTTTCCCTGTAACTCAGACCCTGAAATCCTGTCAACATTCTCGTGAACCTTCTCTGCACTATCTCTCAATATCTTTCCTATAATTTGGTGACCAAAACTGTACACAATACTCCAAATTTGGCCTCACCAATGCCTTGTACAATTTCATCATAACCTCCCTACTCTTGAATTCAATACTCCGATACTTTCAAAATCATCTCCTCACAGAACAAGAGATGAAAATGATGCATTTTTATACTTGTTTGCTGTTTAAAAATAACCAGCAATGAAATATATTGAAAAGTAAAGAATTCTACAACATAGAAGGCCATATAATCCATTTCAATTGTCATATAATATTGGGAAAGGATTGGATAAGATAGAAACAGGGAGATTTTAACCTCAAGGAGGTGGAATTGGAACTAGGGGACATGGCCTCAAGATTCAAAGGAGTGGTTTAAGACAGAGATGAGGAGGAACTGTTTCTCCCAGAGAGTAGTGAATCTGTGGAATTCTCTGCTCAATGAAGTGGCAAATGCCAAGTCATTAACGACATTTAAGCCACAAATTTTTGAAGGATAGGATGATGGGGAAAAGGCAGGAGTGTGAAGCTGAGTCCACAGCAACAATCTGATTGAACGGTGGGACAGGCTCAACGAGCAAGATGCTGCTCCTATTCCTTATGTAACACTTTGGAAGAGTTAAGATTCAAGATTTCTTGATTGTCATGTCATAATGCAGAACATGTAATATTGCACAAAATTGCATCCTGCCTGCCGTAAGGCAGACCAAGAGTCACTAATAGCGTCACCCAATTCCCCACGCAGAACGAGAGAAAGCGAAGCAAATGAGAGTCCCTTCAGAGTCACTGAGAGACTGTGGATTCGTCTCCAGTGCTGTTTGATCCACAGGCAATTCGAGCTCCAGATCCAAACCTCCAACATGATCAGGACTCAGCTCCCAAGGCCCTTCTTGGCCTTGGACTCGGTCTCCTGAACAGTTTGTAAAATTTTCCCTCACATGAAGTATATTTAAAAAAATCAAAGCAGTGTTTCAGTACCAGAGTAGCCAATGGGTTTCTGCCAGCTCTGAGAAGAGCAATCTTGTCAGTCCAAATCCCTCCTCCTCACTGCAAATTATTTTCTCTGAAGTGT
This sequence comes from Narcine bancroftii, assembly GCF_036971445.1. Classification (NCBI taxonomy): domain Eukaryota; kingdom Metazoa; phylum Chordata; class Chondrichthyes; order Torpediniformes; family Narcinidae; genus Narcine; species Narcine bancroftii. The sequence goes on from NC_091480.1 coordinate 10,813,286, forward strand.
CCATTCTATTGGTGGTGGTATGAGGTATTACACCACTGTAATAACTGTATGTACTGGCCTGGACCGCCCCTTCCTTCCCTCTGACCCCTCCCAGGAGATTCCCTAATAAAGGTCCCAACCCAAGACCATGACCCAAGATCCAGGCTCTGAGCCCCAGCTAACATCTAAGCTAATAAAAGCATTTTGACTCCGATCTACTGCCTGGTGGAATCACTTGATTGCCTATCATTATTCCCTTTAGGAGCCATTTAACTGGAGCTGTTCCACCATCCCTAGAGGCAGTGCATTCCGAACCATAGTTAAAATCTTCACAGAGGCTTTTTCCTTCAGTCTCCCTTGCATTTTTTGCCCTTTTAAAACTGGCTATTGGACCAGTTTCCACTACCTTTTACTTGCAATGAATTCCATACACTTTTCAAAATATATTTAATTTTGTCTTTGTACAGTGTGTGTGTATATTTCTGAAGCATTGCTTAAGAAGAGATCAATACAGGTCCATTTTGGGGCGCAACATTGCACAATGGTGATGACTTCACCAAGACATCAAATTATATTCATTTGGATTATGATTAAGTTAATTAAAAATAAACACTCATGAATCCCCCTACAAGACAATGCAAATATTCAGTATTTGCAACAATTGAGCAATAACAAGCAATAGTTCTGCTGGAAGCTTTACCACAGATACTCTTTATTCTTTCGGGAGTTAGAATTAATGGCTATGGGCTTATTTAGTTCATTTTTGCTTAAACTTTTTAAAATTTAAACTAACAACACGAGCCCACACTGCCTAATTACACACAATTGACCTGCAACTCCCAGTTACGTTTTGAGGATGGGAGGAAACCGAAGCACCCGGAGGAAACCCACGCAGTTAGGGAGAGAATGTAGAAGCTCTTCACAGGCAGCACTGGATTCAAACCCCGGTCGATGATGCTGTAACAGCGTTGGGCTGACCACTAAGCTAACCATGTTGCCCCTTTTGTTAAGTTTTTATCCTCTAAACATTGCGTTTAAGTAAATGCTTTGCTGCAAAATGAGCCTGTGCAGTTGACAGGTCTCTCGATAGAGGGTCCCGACCTGAAATGTTGACCATTTCTCTCCATGGATAATCTGCGTGACCTGCTGAGACCCATCTGCCCCTTCTTTTCACTCAAGATTCCAGCATCTGCAGTTTTTGTCTTTCTCAAGGTGATGGATCATTAAGATTAACATTGGTTCTGGACAGTTTGGGTGATGCTGCAATACTTTACGTTCTGTGTTACAAACAAAGCTTTGCACCATATCTTGGTGCACGTACAAGGAACCATCAATTTACCTACAGTCCCTGCATTGGGAAAACAGAATCCGGGATAAAGCAAGGGACCGAGACCACCCAAACAAGTTCCTGGGCCCTCCTGCTTCATCAGTGGTTCCCACATTGGCCTCGTCAGCCACCTCAAATCACACAAACCTGGAGTAGAAGCGAGTCACCCTCAATCCAAGGCGACTCCCTGCAATTAACCACCACATTACGCAGTGACAAATGTTGCCAGCAGAGGGAGCCGGAGCGGCCCTCCGATACCTGTGGCATCAGCACATCTCCCAAAGACAATGGTTTGCTTGTCAAAGAAAAATAAGTCAATGAATTCTGGGGAATTCTGTTATTTTCAATGGCAGCTCAGTGCCACAGCTAGTAGAGCTGAGGTCTCATAGCTTCTGGGTTTAGCCCCGACTCTTGAATGCTGTCCGTGTGGAGTTTGCATGCTCTTCCTGTGACCATGTGGGTTCTCCATTTCTTTCCCAGGTTGCTAGGTTAATTGAACATCCTAAATCACACCTAATGTGTGGTTGAATGGTAGAATCTGGGAGAGATGGGGAGAATGAAATGGATTATGTAAGAATGGGGCGAGAAGGACAGTGTGAACTAGATGTCTCTTTAATGTAAATATACATTGAAGAGATAGCAAATCCGGGGCAGTCATTACCAGTGGTGCAGAAACTCCAGCCTTTCAATGTGAACTGGGTTATTCACAAAATTCATTGTTTTGTGGCAGTGTCACAGTGCAAACCTTTATATAAACCTCCTTACAAAATAAATAAAAATAGTGCAAGAAAAAGACAAAGTGAGGCAGAGTCTTTGGTACATTGCTCATTCAGGAATCTGATGGCAGCGGGGAAGAAGCTGCCCTTGCGCTGCTGAGTGCTTGTCTTTAGGCTCCTGTACCATTCCCCCACCACCTCCCCACCCAACGATGGTAGCAGAGTGAAGAGGGTCTAGCCTGAGTGTTGGGAGTGCTGCAGGCAAGAAGGACACCTGAAATGGCTTGGCCACTTAAGGCTTCCTGATCGTGCCGGAGGTTTGGATCTGGAGCTCGGGTTGGCAATGGTGTGTGCACGGCTGCGGGAGAACTGGAGGCGAATCCACGGACACCCTGTGACTCTGAGTAAGGAGCGCGGACAATATTAATAGCCACTCCTTGACTGCCCCACATCAGGCAGAAGGAAATTTTGTGTAATATTACATTTTCTGCTTTATTATATGACAACAAAAGAATCATGAATCCTCTTGCCCTTACAATTATATAAATTTGAGCAATCGACTATGTTAGATCCTTTATGATCCAGATCTGAATTTGCCCGAACATTACTCTATCCCGCAACACCTGAATGCACCTGAAGAGCAATTATAGGCACAAAATTATGTTGTTCTGTAAAGGGATTGCCTGCCTGACCGCTCCACTTGCCCAGAAGTCCCCTGCCTCGCAAATAAAAAGGGGGAAACACGGTCAGTGTAGCGGTTAGCACTACGCTGTTACATCGGGTTCGAATCTGGCACTATCTGTAAGGCATTTATAACATTCTCCTCATGTCTGCGTGGGTCTCCTCCTTCCTCCCACCTTTCAAAATGTGCGAGGTTAGTTAATTGGGTGCCATTGGGCGGCACGGGCTCGTAGGCCAAGAGGGCCTGTTACCATGTGGTATGTCTAAATTTTAAAAGGCATAATCGTAATTATTCTCACTCTCATCAGCTCAAAGGCACCTCACGATGACTGAATAGTGTTAATATGCTCATTCATCAATCATCACCTCATCTCACTCATTTGTCAAATCCCGAGCTAAGGACCCGTTTGAAAACAATCAAGTATGTTGTTTTTTCTCACATGGAACTTGCATTTTTTTTCTGTTCTGAAGTGTCTCCCTACCTTCCGGGAGTCCGTTCACACAGCAATGACCAAAACTCCAAATATCCGTATCACACCGCAAGTTTAGACAGAACACCTGAAGTGCAGTATTTACGCCCTATTCATTGGCCTTTGGTTCACTGATTGTCTGAAGTTTAGTTTAGATCCGTGAAAATTTCTTGGGGTCACAGAGGTAAAATTTCAGAACTGGAATTCCCATTGCGACCTTTTTACACAGACTGCGTTTTAGAAAATTGGGAATAATTTCCTGGAACGCAGCGGCTGCGTTAAAAACATAGAGTGTTGTCAATTCCTTATGGGCAAAGATAAAGCCTTCAAGGGATTCAAGATTATTTTAATATCATGTAATAAAACAGAAAATGTGATATTGCACAAAATTTCCTTCAGTTTACCGTAAGGCAGAAATGGCAGAAATTGCCTGATGCTCCTTACAGAAGGAGAAGCAAAAGGGAATCCTTCCAGAGTCACTGAGTGTCCATTGGATTCACCTCCAGCATTTTTGCAGCCTCCACAGTGGCACATCCTTCAGATCAAACTGTCAACAGCACCTCTGACATGATCAGGAAACTCCAAGAACCCTCTCGCATCCCGTTTCCTATACCTGGTACCCCTTTCTGCCAGTCTCCAGCAGTCCGCAGCCCAGCGTGAGCCCTGTGACTGCAGTCACCTGCGGCCTACGCGAGTTCCTCACCTCGAGTCGCCAACAACCTGCCGCACGTGTTCTTCAGCTTCAGAGCCCCTCCCTGGTCCGTCGCCTCAGCCACTGTCCCGTGAGTCGTCTCCTCTGCTTCTCTTTCTCAAACGATGGGATATTCTGGTGCCTTGCACCAGTCCTCTGCTTTCCCAGAGTTTGCAATCCCTCATGGGCGCTGCCGATCACAGGCACTGCCATCTTGGGCTCAGACCCCAGGGCCGTGTGATTTTATAATAAGCCACCTTTATCAGGCCATTTAATGCCTGCATGGGGCCATTGGCAGTTGAACTGGGGAGCTGGATCCCGCAGGGGAGCACTGGATCTCCGCTCCCCACTCTCCATAGGTCCAAAACAGCGGCAGTGCTACTAGAACAGCTCCAGCAGTGCTGCCATTTTTTAATTTTAATTCATTTTAAACTGAAGAGGAAGCAGCATGTTAACTTTGATCTGTGAACAATCATCAAGCCAGCTTAAAAATAAAGACACCAGAGACGGCAAACATGAGGCAACAAGCAAGCTGCGGGAGAGTCCCATGCAGTGTCCCCTCTAAGCTGTGCGGCACGCCTAAACGGTCCGTGTGCGCACACGCAAAGGAACTCAAGGTGCGCACATCTGCGCACGTGCCCAGAGTCTAGCATTATGGACCATTTGTGCGAACATGCACAGCTTCGAGGGAACACTGGGCCATGGAGTCAGGCAGCATCGACGGAGGGAAATTGAGTGTCAACGCTTCTGTTCAAAACCCTTTAGTCCTCTGAAGGGTTATATTCCTGTCATACCAGAGAACTGTCCCTGTTTTAATCGAGGAGATGATTTTTTTTGTGAAGTCTATAAAACTTATTGTGTAATAACCCACACAAGTTTATGACAGCAATAACTTTTCACAATTTAACATGATTATTCTGTACAATAAATGTTCTCATGGCCAATGAGGCATAACACATGTTCGGGGAAGTAGAGACGAGAATATTAGAAGTACTAGACTTAAATAAACAGTCCTTTCTGTTGGAGATTGCCACAAAGAGGCAGTAAGGACTGAAGTTCCCTTCCAGATTACAGATGAACAACCAGCCAACAGTAAGAAGAGGACTTTGTCAGAAATCAAACTTCAACAAAAATCCAAAAATAATCATGAGCAGATTACAACAGTCGTTAAATTGACAGCCTTCCAGAATTTAGCACACATCCGAAGTCAAATTTACAATGGCAACAATTGTTATCAAATCCTCTTTGGAAAGTTTGGAATGTTCTGCAGAGTTTTTCTTGAATTTGTACTGAAAGAAAAAAATCCGTTTGAAGAGTGCCAGCATGCGCGATGTCTCAGGAGGGTCTGCTGCACTCTGCATGAAACAAAGCAGAGTTACTCTTCTGTCTGCTGTGTTTCCAATGTTCTTGTCATTCAACTCAACAGATGATCATTTGATTCCTGACAACTGTTCTGCTTAGTAACCTCCCCCCCCTGCCCCCTCCCCAATTCCCTTTTGACATTCTTCTACTGAAAATAAATAGGGAGAAAGCTTCTAACTGTGTGACTTGATGGTATGGCTTCGCATCAAAGGGGTTCTCTCTTCCTGTATAAAACCTCAGTCCAGTGACGAAAGACTGACATGGAAACAGAAAATGCTGGGAACACCCAGCAGCTCAGGCAGCATCTGTGGCAGGGAGAGACTGTGTTAGTGCTTCAGGTCCTTGGAAGCTGCCTGACCCTCAGTGCTTTCAGCATTTTGTGCTTCCATTTCAGATTTCCATCATCTACAGTAGATGAAGGATTCATGATGTGGCGAAACGCTGACTTTGCTTCTTTCTTCACAGACGCTGTCACACCAGCTGAGTACTTCCAGTATTTTTATTTCCATTTTCCAGCGCCATCTGCCATACTTTGGTAGTCCACGCAATGCAAAGAAATACAGAAAAACCCCGGGTTGATGCCGGATGAGTGAATTTTCCGGTTGCTTGAGATTGTGTGTTGCAGGAATTAGTGGAGAGGGGAGCTAATTTTAAATTTCAGTATTATTTTAGCCATTTGCTGTCCACAGTTGTTTTTATTTGGGGGGTTGTCCGAGGCTGCCGGCTGCTTGAATTCCAGATAACTGGTTTTTTACTGCACTCAACATATTTTATTTGCAGATTCTCTTTTACATTACCATTCAGAGCACTTTGATGAAAGCACGCTTGATAGATTTCAGAGTTTATCATAAAACTAGTAATTTTTTTGGACAAATACAACACAGGGCAAGATCTAGCATTGGCTTTGTTCCTGAAGGATATGGTATGATTGAACTTTATACCAATGATTTTTATTGCACTCACCGAATCAACAACAAACAATCTGGCACATATTATCGAACGAATCTGTTTAAAATATTAATGGGGTGTGACATGACATATTAATGAAATCCAGGAGGTGTGTATAAGCTTAAAAGTAGAAAAAATGACTTGGAGGGTTGCACGGAAAATCCATTGGAGCGGAACAAGTTAGAGTGGCCTGGGAGTGTGGTTATTTCTATCACAAGCCCATGCCACTTCCCTTCCCATCTCTTTGCTATTCTTCTTCAACCTTCCATCCAAACTCTGGCTCTCTTCCGTTTCTCACACAACATCTCAATGGTCTTCCCACAATCTTTTCTTTCATTTAATTATTCTTAAACAGTGTATAGTTATCATTTAAAGACCAAAACCACATTCAATACATGCACGTACTTACATTGTGAGTTAACTTAATTTAGAGATGTAGCATGGTAACGGGCCCTTCTGGACTACAGGACCACACCATGCAAATACACCCTACTAACCTCGAATGTCTTTGGAATGTGGGCGGAAACCGGAGCATCTGGAGGAAGCTGATCAGCTGCATCACGATCTGGTTTGGGGACCCCAACACCCCCCGAGTGCAAAGCCCCGCAAAAAAGGAGTGGACACAGCTCAGGATATCACAGGCAAAACCCTCCCCGCTATTGCAAACATCTACAGGGTATGCTGCCATCGGAAAGTAGCAGCAATCATCCAGGACCCACACCACCCAGCACACGCTCTGCTGCCATCAGAAGACTCGCACCACCAGGTTCAGGAACAGCTGCTATCCCTCCACTATCAGACTCCTCAACAACAAGCTCAATCAGAGACTCATTTAAGAACTCTCACTTTTGCATTTTATTGTTTTATTTCCTCTCTGTATTGCAGTCAGTTTGTTAACTTTTTTTAAACATACGTACAGATTTTTTTTTTTGCACTGCTAATAAATGGTAATTCTGCCTTGCCCGCAGGAAAAGGAATCTCAGGGATTGAATGTGATGTTGTGTATGTACTCTGACAATAAATTTAAAATCTGAAACTTATGGAGAGAACATACAAAACCAGCAGCAGCAGGTAGCTAATGCTCTAGTAATGTGGCACTAACTGTTGCACCAAGCATGCGACCCTATGCTAACTGTGTCATCCTAAGTGTGTTGAAGCCAAACAGGATTGAAATGTAAGCAACTCATACCTATCAGAAGCATAAAAAGTGGGTGGATCAAGCCCATCAGCACTAATTTATTGAAAGAGCTCACATCTCCAGTCAGTGTCCTCCCAACTTCAGACTGGTGACCTCGTAGGAAGGGTGCTGCACCGGTAATATTGGGAAGGGTTCATAATTTGTAGACTGCTTCATTCTTGATTTCTTCTAGTTATTGCTGGTGTTCTTCAAAGATGTTTTCTGCATCTGAACTGGCATTATTTCATAAATAATTTTGGAAATGTTCATTTTTGTGCTGAGCTCAAGCGATGGTCAGTAGGAGAGAGAAGATGTGGAGAATGTCAAATTGGGGTTTTGTTTACAAGCGCTGCATTTGCAATCTTCTTTCAAAGTCGATGCATTTGTGAGGCAATGTTGTAGATCTCTAACCTCTGGTCTGGCTGTCTCATTACAGGAACGATGTGGAAGCTATGGAGAGGTTGCAGAGGAGATTCACTAGGATGTTGCCTGGATGGGAGAATGTGTCTTATGAGGGAAGGTTAGCAGAGCTGGGGCCCTTCTCTAGGGTGAGAGGTATGGACAGAGTGGACAACCACCACCTTTCTCCTGGGGCGATAGTAGCAAATGCAGGACATCAGGACAAGGTGAGGGTAGGAAAGTTTAGAGGAGACGTCAGGGGTAAGTGTGTGTGGTTTCTTTCACAGAGGCACATGGATGCAAGAAAAACAGAGGGTTATGGGTGTGAGGTAGGGAAGATTTAATTTGTTGAGCTACGTAGGTCGGCACAATATCACGGGCCAAGGGGCCTGTACTGTGCTGTAATGTTCCATGTTCTGTCAATGTTGCCTCTTGCCTTCGTCTCCCTCTTTCGTCTGAACGGACCCATACAGACATGTTTTCTGAGAGAGGAGAGCCATTAACATGAAAAATCATAACAGAATTGTGCACTTGAATGCTGTTGATACTGTTCCAAGTTCACATGGCACCATTTGCACCAGTGCAGTACACAGCAGGTTAAATTTGAACAGCGATAATCTTTACCCTGGCTATTGGTGGTACTATTAAATCAAACAACTTAACGAATACAAAAAGATGTGTATCTTTAATGAACGTACATGAGAACAAATAGCACGGTGAGCAAGTCATAGATACTCATTCTATGCAGGCAATAACTAATCTTGTTACCAAAATATTTCCTTGAGTTTGGGTTTCCATTGCAACAATGTTTTTTACTGCCTATACATCAGGAATACTTCTTGTGGATTCACGGATTAATACCTTTTAAAGTGAATGCTTTAGATAGTCTATCTTCCTTCACGGAGCTGCTGGGCATGCCACGTTTATCACAAATCTGTTTGATGTGCATAAATACACGAACACTCTTTCCAGTTTAATATGCTATAACCTGCTCGAAATGTTGAGATACAGGAGTCTGAGAGCCAGCACCAGCAGGTTGGGAGACAGTTTCTTCCCATGTGCAGCGAAACTGCTGAACGACTGATGAACTGCTCAGACAAACCTGACGCGGCTCAACTCTTTTCTGAATCATATAAATAAACTTGAACATTAACATCGACATTTTAGTTGGAAAAATTAAAATGGAGTTAAAATATACTTCAACATGTAAATTGAAACACTGCAAAAAAAAAAAAAAAAATTGCTTAAAATTAACAATCACCTCCTGTGGTTACTGTGGACTATTAATTTGTGAAGCAGATGGCATTCTTTGAATTGCTACTAAAACAAAAATAATCTCGGATTCAATCCGCTGCTTTGCTTACCATATGCAATGTATAAAGAAAATTTGGTACAATCCCTTGTTTATTCACAAGCTTACAACTCTTCAGGGCATACAGTAACATTTGTGTGTCTGTTAATAGCTGCCAGGGAATTTACTGTCCAAATATATACAAACATGGAAACAAAGTCATCCTTGTTAAGTGCATCTCCTTTTAAGAGCCTGATTAATATCCCATGGGAGAGAAAGTGGTTTGTGTAACCAAGTTACTGCTCCCAAACACTATAAATTGTACCATTCTTAATTATAGAGTTTTACCCTCCTTTGAGTATAATATTTATTATGCAAACTGCCGACCCCACACATTGTCCAATGCCGGAGTGAAATTTGGCAACAGTTTGCTGCTCTTGTAATCCTGGAATAGGCCTCTCTTTCTTCCTTGGATCATTAAAAGTGCTGCCCACTCTTTTGTGATCCGCTCACCTAATAGATGGACTCCAACTATTTCCGTCGTGCATTTTTGAATCAAATTTGGACATACGGCACGGTAACAGGCCCTTTCGGTCCGCGAGCCCGTGCCGCCCAATTACACCCAATTGTTCAACACCCCCGGTACGTTTTGAAGGGTGGGGGGAAAACAGGGCGCCCGGACGAAACCCACACAGACATGGGGAGAACACACAAACTCCTTACAGGCAGCATGGGATTTGAACCCCGGTCGCTGGCGCTGTAACACGTTGCGATGACCCTTAGGCTAATTGGTGCTGCATTGTCTGCAGATCTTGTGAGATCTTCATAAGCAGGGACCAAACATGAAAGGGATAATTTTATAGGTTGATTGGGTGTATTTGGGCAGCATGGGCTTGGTTGCTGCCAGGGCCTGTTACCACGCTAAATCTCGATATTAACTAACTAAATTCCCCCACTCTGTGATTGTGCTGTCCTGCATCTATGGTCAGAGTTACTGCCTCCAAAGCCCATACTGGAATTGAGGAGTTTATGTCTCATAAGCGTGGTATTGAAACTGGAATAGCAGAGATTGGGATAGCAGTTGGCACAACACTTTTATAGGTTTGAATCTGGCACTGTCTGTAAGGAATTTTTACGTTCTCCCCATGTCCTCATGGATTTCCTCCGGGTCTTCCAGTTTCCTCCCAACATTCAAGGGGCTTGTGGGTCGAAAGAGCCTGTTCCCTGGCTGAATGTCAGAGATTTAAGAGATGATGAGGAAACTTAGAGCCCAATTCATTTAAAGCTTCAAGAGACTTCCAAATTAAATGTGGTGAGGAAACAGATGTGAGCAAGTATCTCAGTGTACCAACGCTGACAAGACTTCAATGTCTGCTGTCCGGTTTAATAGAGAAGATGCTTCCACAGTGATTGTAAAGGAGACAATTAAATGTGAAATTGATGACAATGAAGTTGTTCAGTCCATCTAGTCTATGCTAACTCTCTGAGCAATCCAATCGATCCCACTCCACATTTATTCCCCTGCACTCGATTCTCTCGCTGATGCCCATTTCCCTGGCACTCGCCTACAGCAGAGGCGATTAACACCAGCCAACAAACTGACCAACCAACCTGTCACTGGGGGTGTGGGAAGATAGTGGAGTGCTCGAGGGAGAAGGGAGAATGGACTCAACACACAGACCGAACCTGGGTTGCTGGAGCATTGAAACGGCCGTACTACCCACTGCCCCTCTATGCCTCCCAATTCCAGAGCTGACACTTGTGATATTCAAAACCTCATCAGCAATGACTTTGCTGCGTAGAGATAACACACAGAGCCGTGCAGGCTAAATATTGCGATACTGTTGAAATTAGCTGGGAAGTAGTGTCAGGCATTGTGGACACAGCATCTTGGAAAGGATTAAATTACCACAAAAGATTATATAAATGAGATGCTTGGCTGGGTAATGCAGTGATGAATGACTCAACTCCTGACATCCCACGACCTTGCCATCACTTACATGACGCAAATCAGGAGCGGGAAGGAATGTTCCCCAATTGCTTAGATCAGCGCAACAGCAATGATTGTCCAAAAAAAAACTTGAAATCACGATTAATTTTCTTTCAAATTAGAGGCACAACACATTGACAGGCCCTTCTGCACCGCAAGAAGGTGCCACCCAGAAATGCCCCGTGCATTTTGAAGGGTGGGAGGAAACCGGAGCACCCAGAGGAAACCCACGCAGACATGGGTTTGAACCTGGGACACCGGTGCTATAATAGCGTTGCGCTGACCACTAAGCTAAATTTGCCACCCCTTTCTAGGACAAAGTTTGACTGGTATCCCATCAATCGCACGTTCCATCCACTCCCAATGGCTGAAGTGCGCAGCAACTATAAAAGCCACCGCACTGACAGCACCTCCTCACCCCCCCAAACTCCACAACCATTTGAAGCACTTTGAGTTGAAATTCGGACCAGGCGGTTGAACGCTTTGGAGCAGTGCTGTGGCCCCACTCTCCCGGCTCTGCACCAGTGGTAGTAGGGGGTGCTTGTATGACTCTACATGTTATTACTTCTCTGGTGAGATAAATGATGGGAGTTTATTGTCATACACAAGTACAATGTGTGGATGAAATAATATTCTTGCTTGATGCAGCCACACGGGAACTAAAGACTTCTGCTTCCAGTTTTCTGTTTGACGATCTTCCTGAGTCTGTGTTTTGAGAGAATTTAACTCTCTTTGATCAGCCAAACTCAATCAAAAAAGCAGTTAAATGATGTGGATTCAATGTTAGATCCTCTTTGCCCCAATTAGCACTGCAATCTTTGCTGTGCTCTGATTTCTTACTGAGCATTCAAATAAACACTGGCAGTTAAAGCAGCTTCATTGTCATGTAATAAAAGAGGCAGACAGATTCACCATCAGCAAAAATTGTCGGGTGCTTTTTCCAGTCAGAGAAAGAGAGTCCCTCAGAGCCATGGAATGTCCATGGATTCATCTCCACCACTCTCGCAGCCTCCACAGCTGTACAGACTCTAGTCCAAACCATTGGCAACCTGGGGTCCAGATCTGAATCTCTGACACGATCAAGAAGCCTTCAATGTCCTTGTCACCCTCTTGCATGCAGGTTCCAACACCTGATACCCCTTCAGCCAGTCTCGAGCCGGTCGGTCTCCGGCAGTTCACAGCCTGGTGTGAGTTCTTTCACTGCAGTCGCCAGCGTGGGATCCTCGCCTTGAGTCTCCAACCAGAGCGCTCTCTGTGTGTTCTTCGGCAGCAAAGCCCCTCATTGGTCCACCTCTAACCCAAAGGTTGTCTCCTCTGCTCCTCCTCCTCAAATGAGGGGGGGTGAGGCTGGTCTCCCCGTTTTCTGATGCTCTGCACCAGTACTCTGCTTCCCTGGAGTCTGCAACCCTTCGAGGCTGCTGCCGAACATAGGCACCGCCATTTTGGGCCCAGACCCTGGTCGCAGGATTTTCAAATAAACCACCGTCGGCTCCCTTAACAAGCCATTTAAAGCCTGTCCGGAGTCTTTGGTAACTTTACTGGGCAGTAGAATTCTGTGGAGGAGCGCTGTCTCTCCTCTCCGTGGGTCCACATGAACCTCGATCTCTGCAGGTCCATAGCAATGGCATCCCCACCGTTGTAGCAGCGCCACTTATTTATTTATTTGTTTGTTTGGGTGATCAATCGAAACCTTTCCTTCCGTACACGATGACTGAAAGGCACTGCTGGTATTTAAAATATAACCTTCGTTCTTGCCTCACCAGAGGACAGGAATGAACCCGAGTTACTGTGGCTGTCTGGCATGAACACAATGAGAAATGCAATGAAAATTTGGGGCCCTGAGAGGGACGATGGGAATCGATATTCAAAAGTAAAATGGAGCACGTTTTGGCGTCGTTGCATCAGGCAATGGGGGGAGTAACTGGGTTGCCCTCAGATAGAGCCTGGGAGGTCTTAAAGAGCCGAATGATCTCCCTATGATTTGTCAGACTCAACACAAGCGAATGGTTATACACAAAGAAAACAAGAGCAGAGATAGAAGTTATAGCATCCTCTTCCAATATAAACAAGGAATTCTCCCCAGAAACCTGCAACCAACATATAAATGGTTGATTCTCTTCTCCCTCTTCCTTTCGGACTGAAAATGCTGGAATTTGATTTGACTGCACTTTCTTTCCTGCTGCTATCAGACTTATGAAAGGGCCTTTGATAAGTGAAACACAAGGCCTTGCACTGTCTAACTCTACTTTCCCCTTCAATACTCTGGTTTTGTTTTCTTAGCTGACACTAAACCCTGCTTTGCCTTATTGAAACATGATGTTCCTATTCTTGCATGGCCGATTGAGTAAAACACAGAAATCCGCATACACCATGACTGAAGTATATGCACAACACTGGAGAAACTCAGCAGGTCAAACAGTGTACTTTGTTCTTCTTCTTTGGCTTGGCTTCGCGGATGAAGATTTATGGAGGGGGTAAATGTCCACGTCAGCTGCAGGTTCGTTTGTGGCTGACAAGTCCGATGCGGGACAGGCAGACACGGTTGCAGCGGTTGCAGGGGAAAATTGGTGGGTTGGGGTTGGGTGTTGGGTTTTTCCTCCTTTGCCTTTTGTCAGTGAGGTGGGCTCTGCGGTCTTCTTCAAAGGAGGTTGCTGCCCGCCAAACTGTGAGGCGCCAAGATGCACGGTTTGAGGCGATATCAGCCCACTGGCGGTGGTCAATGGGGCAGGCACCAAGAGATTTCTTTAGGCAGTCCTTGTACCTTTTCTTTGGTGCACCTCTGTCACGGTGGCCAGTGGAGAGCTCGCCATATAACACGATCTTGGGAAGGCGATGGTCCTCCATTCTGGAGACGTGACCCATCCAGCGCAGCTGGATCTTCAACAGCGTGGACTCGATGCTGTCGACCTCTGCCATCTCGAGTAATTCGACATTAGGGATGAAAGCGCTTCAATGAATGTTGAGGATGGAGCGGAGACAACGCTGGTGGAAGCGTTCTAGGAGCCGTAGGTGATGCCGGTAGAGGACCCATGATTCGGAGCCGAACAGGAGTGTGGGTATGACAACGGCTCTGTATACGCTTATCTTTGTGAGGTTTTTCAGTTGGTTGTTTTTCCAGACTCTTGTGTAGTCTTCCAAAGGCGCTATTTGCCTTGGCGAGTCTGTTGTCTATCTCGTTGTCGATCCTTGCATCTGATGAAATGGTGCAGCCGAGATAGGTAAACTGGTTGACTGTTTTGAATTTTGTGTGCCCGATGGAGATGTGGGGGGGCTGGTAGTCATGGTGGGGAGCTGGCTGATGGATCTTTGTATTGCAAAGATAAAGGTACATAACCAACATTTCAGGCTTGAGACCTTCATTGAGGTATCAGTACGTCCCCTGACAATCCTCTCTTGTCCGTATCCAAGAAGGGCGTGTGGGCTGCTTTCTGGAGAGTAAATCTGAGGAGAGCATCCGGTCTGGACAGAGTACCCAGCCAAGTATTAAAAACCTGTGCTGACCAACTTCCCAATGTCTTCATAGGTATCTTCAACATTTCACTCCGGCAGGGCATGGCACCCACCTGTTTCAAACAAACCGAAGAAGAGTGTGGAAACCTGCCTAAATAACTATCGACCAGTGGCACTCACATCAACGGCGATGAAGTGATTTGAAAGGCTGGTGTTCAAGCATATCAGCTTCTGTCTGTGGCAACATGGATCTGTTTCAATTCCCCTATAGTAGCAACAGATCTATGGCGGATGCCATCTCACTGTCTCTAAACAGAGCCTTGGAACACCTGGCACATAAAGATGCAATCATCAATTATTCTCAACTACAGTTCAACATTTAACACTATCTTCTCCTCAAAACTAATCAGCAATCTCCAAGACCTGTGAGTTAACATCCCACTGTGTAATTGGATCCTGGATTTCCTCACCTCCAGACCACAACCAGTTAGGATTGGTAAGAACATCTCCTCCACAATCTCCATCAGTACCGGAGCATCACAGGACTGCATTCTTAGCCCCCTGCTCTACTCACTTTACACCAACAACAGTGTGGCCCAGTACGACAAAAACAACATCTAGAAATTTGCCGAAAATATTACAGCAGTGGGTTGTATAAAAAGGGGCTACAAGTCTGCATCCAGGAGGGAGATTGAAAAGGGAGTCACGTGATGGAGTAGTGGCCGGACGGTGAACTCCAGCCCTCTCCAGAAAAGTCAAAAAAAACAAAGGAAAACACAAAGGCACAGAAATAAAAGTTAAAGAAAAGTGAGTATAAAGGTGGAAAGAAGATGGCGACAAAAAAAGAAAAATCGAAATCAACGGTAAGAAGAGAGGAAGAGAAGACAACGGAAGAAGAAGGAGAAGGCCTTACCTGTTCGAAGAGGCCCGCGGTGGAGAGAGAAACCCGCTCCCTCAGGTCGGTAGAAAGTGGACTACAAAAATAACTCGTTGAGCTGAGTAAAAGTGCGCAATCACGCATGCGCGGTGCACATGAAAAAAAACACACCGACGGGAGGGGTGACCAGCTGGGGAGTCGATCTCCACAGCCGGCAACGACAGCTGCAGAACACCTGCAGCAAGAAGAGAACACAGAAGACAATGAAAACAAGAAAGAAGAGAAGAAAAGGGCAACAAAGAAACAACAGATGGCCAACCCAGAGGAAGAAGAAGAGGAAGAGGAAGAGTACAGTGAAATAGAAGAAGAAGGGAAAGGCAAGATAAAGGATATACTTTCTCTTATTAAAGAATACATGGAGTCATTTAAAGAATGGCAAACACAGGAATTTAATGATTTAAGAAGAAGAATAAACAACACAGAAGAGAAAATGAATAAAATAGATATGACCTTAACAGAAATGGGAAAGAAAATGGACAAGATGGAAGAGCGGGAAGCAGCAGTAGAAATGGAGGTAGAGGACTTAAAAAAGAAATTAGAGGAATCTAATAAAAAAGTTATAGAGACACAAGAAATGTTAGCTCAGAAAATAGATATAATGGAAAATTATAACAGAAGAAATAACATAAAGATAGTGGGCCTTATGGAAGATGAAGAAGGCAAGAATATGAGAGAGTTTATAAAAGATTGGATCCCTAGGATCCTAGGATATCCAGAACTACAGCAAGAAATGGAAATAGAAAGGGCACATAGAGCATTGGCCTTTAAACCACAACCACAACAAAAACCAAGATCTATTTTAGTAAAATTCCTAAGATATACTACAAGAGAAAAGGTACTGGAGAAGACAATGGAAAAAGTAAGAGAGGGCAACAAGCCACTGGAGTACAAAGGGCAAAAAATCTTCATTTATCCAGATATAAGTTTTGAACTCCTAAAGAAGAGAAAGGAGTTCAATACAGCAAAGGCGATTTTATGGAAGAAAGGGTATAAATTTATACTAAAGCATCCAGCGGTATTGAAAATATTTATTCCAGGACAACAAAACAGACTATTCTCGGATCCAGAAGAAGCAGGAAAATTTGCAGAACAATTACAAAATAGACTGAGGGATGAAGACGTGTAATGAGAGTAAAAATGACCACGATTTATATGTATGTGGGTAAAGAGGTATAAGTGTGTAGATGTATAATGTGCATACGTGAATGTATCTGTATTTAGAGGAAAATATAGATAGTATAGACAAGAATTAATAAGGGAAGGAAATGGAATAGAGGGAATAAGGAGGGAACTAAAAGAGTGACCTTTGTTACATATGAAAAGTGAAATCTTTTCTGGGGGGGGCTGGGTGGGGAGGAGTTGCGGTCACTGCAAAATCAGCTGACGCTTGCGAGTGAATTCGCAAACCCAAATGGAGAGGGGAGATGTGGTTGTCTGACAAGGGATAAAGGACAACTCAGGAGGGGAAGGGGAGATTGGGGCTAAAGAAGTTTTAAATAGGAGAATAAGGAAAATGTTTGATGTTTTAGGAATGTTGTCTTATAAAGGGTTTAAAATAAGAAAACAGAAATGGAAAAGGAGGAAAGGTAATGATGGAAAAACGGAAAGGGAAGATAAACAAAGTATAAAATGGCTACGTTGAACTATATGACTTTAAATATTAATGGAATACATAACCAAATTAAAAGGAAGAAACTGCTAAATTTACTGAAAAAAGAAAAAAATTGATATAGCATTTGTGCAAGAAACACACTTAACTGAATTGGAGCACAAGAAATTAAAGAGAGATTGGGTAGGACATGGAACAGCAGCATCGTATAATTCAAAAGCAAGAGGAGTGGCTATATTAATTAGTAAAAATGTGCCATTTAAAATAGAAGAGGAAATAATAGATCCAGCAGGAGATATGTAATGATAAAATGTCAGATGTATTCGGAGTTTTGGAATCTACTCAATGTATATTCACCTAACGAAGAAGATCAAAAGTTTATGCAAGATATCTTTTTGAAGGTAGCAAATACGCAAGGGAACATATTAATAGGAGGGGATTTCAACCTTAATTTGGATTCAAATATGGATAAAACTGGGAAAAAAATTAACAGAAAGAACAAAGTAACCAAATTTATAATTAAATCAATGCAAGAAATGCAACTTTTGGATATATGGAGGAAACAACACCCAAAAGAAAAGGAATATTCATATTACTCGGCTAGACATAAAACATACTCAAGAATAGACCTATTTTTGTTATCAGCTCGTATGCAAGACAGAGTAAGAAAAACAGAATATAAAGCTAGAATATTATCAGACCATTCACCCTTGATATTGACAATAGAGTTAGAGGACATCCCTCCAAGAATGTATAGATGGAGATTAAACTCCATGTTACTTAAAAGGCAGGATTTTAGAGAATTCATTGAAAGACAAATTAAAATGTACTTTGAAATAAATACGGAATCAGTGAAAGATAAGTTTATACTATGGGACGCAATGAAAGCGTTCATTAGAGGGCAAATAATAAGTTATGTAACCAAGATGAAGAAGGACTATAATCAGGAAACAGAGCAGTTGGAAAGGGAAATAGTAAATATAGAAAAAGAATTAGCAATGAAGGATGATACAACTAAAAGAAGAGAATTGGCAGATAAAAAAATAAAATATGAAACACTACAAACATATAAGGTGGAGAAGAACATAATGAAGACAAAACAGAAATATTATGAACTAGGGGAAAAAATGCACAAAATTCTAGCGTGGCAGCTTAAGACAGAACAAACTAAAAGAATGGTATTGGCATCAAGGAAAAAAGACAAACAAATTACATATAATCCAAAAGAAATTAAGGAAAACTTTAGAGAATTCTATGAACAATTATACCGAACTGAAAACGAAGGGAAAGAAGGGAAAATAGATGAATTTCTGACTAAAATTGAACTACCAAAACTACAAATAGAGGAACAAAATAAATTAACAGAACCATTTGGAATAGTAGAAATACAAGAGATAATAAAAAAATTACCAAATAATAAGACACCAGGAGAGGATGGATTCCCAATAGAATTCGACAAAACATTTAAAGACTTATTAATTCCGCCCCTCCTGGATGTAATCAACCAGACAGGAGGGAGATTGAAAACCTGGCTGAATGTTGCACTCAATATCACCAAAACCAAGGAGTTGATTGTTGACTTCAGGAAGGGAAAAACAGAAGTATACAATCCAGTAATTATTGGGGGATCAGAGGTGGAGAGGGTGAGCAAATTAAAGTTCTAGGGAGTCACTATGTCGGAGGATCTTTCCTGGACCCAACACAACAATGGAATCATGAAGGAGGCACGTCAGCACCTCTATTTCCTCAGGAGTTTGCAGAAGTTTGGTATGACGGCCCAATCCTGGATGAATGGATGACTTCATTTCTCATAATCCCTCGCAGAGCTGGAACCGCTTTGGGAAATCCAGCTGTGTGAGGGATCATGGTTAACAAGGACGCCCATTCATCCCGCATTGTGCTGCCATCGCGATGTGATGAAGTGGCCCTGCTGTCGCCATGAAGTAGGTATATCTTAATTTTAATCGCCTACATAACGCAGCACGCAAGTGCTGATGAAACGAGACTTCCCCTGCTTGGCCATTTGCCCTTTCACACCCCAGGGAGAGGGTGGTCTGGGAACATTTCCTGGGGCCGCGGCCCTACCTATGAGGTAGGGCCCCAGACCCTTTTAAAATTCCCAGGCCGACTTTTTCACACAGCAGGCTCACGGTAGAGTTGCCCAGAAAATTTCCCAAGAATCTTTTACATTGCAGTGTGAAAAAGCCTGAATGAGACACCCACCCCCCACCATGTTATTCTTTCTTTTTAAAAATTTTTTTGTTTAACATTTGAACCTACATAATAAATGATGATTACATAATAAATCAATTGCATACAAGTAACTACATACAAAAAGGAGAAAAGGTAAATAATATGCATATCTATATTTATAGTTACTTGTAATAATTCTATCTAGTGATAAACATAATGCATGCAATCATGTCAGACCAATTATTAGACTGTTACATTAAAATAAAAAAATTAAAATCAAAAATAAAGAACTAAATGAATCTTTTCCCTCCTTCTAATCGAGGTTACTTTTTTTCCACAATGAGAGAAAAAATAATCAATAATGATGTGGGAATCACTGGCGACTTTTGGAGAACAGTCATTCTTTTAAATTCCAACAAATACAGACCAAACCCTCCTCATATGAGAGCTCTTTCGTTCCCTAAATCATCCATGTGAACCTCCTTTTTTACCCTCTCCAGCGTCACCCCTTCCTTTCTTAAATGAGCCCAAAACTGCTCACAATACTCCAAGTGAGATCTTACCAGTACCTTAGTGAGCCTCAATATCACATCCCTGATCTTCTATCGCATTCCTCTTGAAATGAGTGCCAACGTTCCATTTGCCATCTTCACCACCGGCTCAACCTGTAAGTTTACCTTCTGGCTGTCCTGCACGAGAACTCTCGGGCCCCTTTTCACTTTTCTCCCCCTTTTAAAAAAAATACCCTGCTTGCATATTTTTTTCTATCAAAGTACATCACTGTACTCATGGATGAGAGAAGAAAATACTGCGGGACACTTTGTTATTGTTCGGGTTTGAACGGAATGCTGATAGGCACAGCTGCCTGTAACAATTTTTGCTTTTCAAACATTTATTTCTTGATTTATCTTGTTGCAATGAGCGCTAACCTTGCACTGTGCACCCTTGCTGTCTGTGGCCACAAAAAAAACAGAGCAAAACTGCTACACTAGAAACAAAATAGAACTGTTAAAGAGATTTGACGGTGAACAGCGAGCTGTGGATATTGGATGAGCTCTCGGCCTGCAACCAACCACCGTACGACCAATTCGCAGTAATGGCGAAGAGATTAATGCTACAAAATTAATTTGGAGTAGGCAGAATGGAAAATATGGAAAGATCTTTGAATATCTGGAAGGCATGGATCAGCATAATTCTCCACGTTTGCACATGGCCATACAGATGAAAGCTTTAAGTTTATTTGAAGAAATAACAGTGCTGAAGGTGAACCTTTGTGGCAGGTCGAGGCTGGTTAAACATTTTAAGAATCGCTCAAAATTGCATAACATGCAGATAACAGTTGTATTAGAGGTGTTTCGGGTCATTATGTGGAAGTTTGGTGATGTTTTTGCAGCCAGAAATCAACCGTAGGAACTCTAGTTTTTAATCATTGAGCCTGTGGTAAAATTGGTTTATTTAACATCGTTTCACTTGAAGTAGCACTTTCCAAGGACACATCAACAATGTTAAGCGATGACCTGCTGTAAAGCCTCAAGATCCCTGCTCTTCTAATCCTCTTGAAAGGTCATTGACATATAATAATGAAAGTTTTTGACATGAAATAATATTCTTTGCTTCTCAATCCATAGAGGCTGTTTGACATCCCAGATAATCAAGCAACTACTGGTCCATTTGTGGTCCATGGACACTGAAGGTTCTGCTTATTCCCAGTTTCTTTCCTAAGAAAATTGATGCTAATTTCCCCAGGCAATGAAGTTCCGGAGATAATTAGCATCAAGATTATGATTATTTTTCCTCCTTCAAATCAATTCCATTTCATCTCAAAACAAAGGTAGAACTTAGAAATCATATGAGTTTCTTATACAGTTTTTTTTTGAGACCAGCAGGTACTAATTAAAAATTGTAAACCTTTTTTAAAAAGAAGTTTTAAATGGTCCTGAAAAAAAAAGCTTAACGGCCAATGCTGGTAATTGAAACAAACAGAAGATGCTCGAAACACTCAGCTGATTGGGCACCGTCTGAATGAAAAGAAACAGAGTTAATGTTGCAGATTGAAGATCCTTCTGGTAAAGGGTCTTCAACCTGCAACATGAACTCTGCATCTCCCTCTACTGATCCTGTACGATCTGCTGAGTATTTCCAGCAGTTTTATTTGTTCTTGATTCAGGTGGCTCTATTCACAACTTAAGCAAGCGATATCAAGGCACAGTTAATGTAGTGGTTAGCAACAATGCTATAAAAGCGCCAGTGACCCAGGTTCAAATTCATGGCTGTCTTTACGTACTTTGTACACTAACCCCATGACTCAACATGTTCTGCTTTCCTCCCACATACCAAAGATTTAGTCAATTAATTGGTCAAATGCGTGTTATCTGGGCAATGCAGGATCATGAGCCGGAAAGGCAAGTTACCGTGCTGAGTTTCTCAATTAAACCAAGGCTCTCATATCTACAATGATCTGGTCACAATCTCAGAATCAGCTGACTCACATTGGGAATGACGCAAAAGGATTGCAGAGCACAAAAGTGCTGGAGAAACGGAGCACCCAGAGCAAGCAAAAGGCAGTTGGCGTTTGGGCCTGAGTCCTTCATCAGGAATGTGGAAAATCCGAATAAAAGGGTGGGTGGGAGGGGGGGGGGGTGAAGGGGGAGTAACACAGGGTAAGAGGTAATGGATGGATACAGGTGGGAGGGTAGAAGAGAAAGAAGCTGAGAAGGGACAGGAGTAGAGGGTAGCTCTCAGATAGGAGATGGGAAAGGGGTGGAGATTGGGGGGGGAAGGGAGACAGATGAGGAAAAAAGAAAGACTGGGGAGAGGGGTTAATGGAAATTGGAGGTTGGCATTGGTGCCGTCGAGTTGAAGACCTCCAATTTGCGGGTCTAATGCAGCAGATAGTGTTCCCACTAACAACCCCAGTGATCCAGCTTTGATCCTGATATCTTGTGCTGTCTATGTAGGGTTTGAAGATTCTACCTGTGACTATTAATTTATGCTGGATGATCATTTAATCATCTTTGTTTACGGCCTCATTCTGGAATCTCCTTCCTAAAGCAAACTTCAGCTCATCTTCTTTCAAGGTTCCCCATAAATCCACCTTCCTCCAACAAAGTGGGGTTGCTTGTAATCTTATCATTGGGAGTGAAATAGCTGCCTTCTGTTACAGGAAAAAATGGGTAAATGCTGCCTTCAACCTGAGGTTAAATGCCTTTGAGATGAACCATAGGATTATTAGTTAGTGTCTTAAATAACAACTTCTGTACTGTTTACCAAAATTCCTAACTAATGCCTTTTCATAAGTTTTGAATTGTGAAGAAACTTCTCTTTCAACAGAGGTTTCAATACACAGAATAGCAGAATCAGAATTTATTGTCACGAACATCACAGCGGCAGCAGCACAGGGCAAATATTTATATAAACCACCTTACAATATAAATAAAAATAGTTCAAGCAAACGTCAAAGTAAGGCAGTGCCTGTGGTTCATTGATCGTTCAGGAACCTGATGGCAGAGGGGAAGAAGCTGTCCTTGTGCCACTGAGTGCTCGTCTTCAGGCTCCTGTACATTTTTCCTGGTGGTAGCAGAGTGAAGAGGGCCTGGACTGGGTGGCGAGGGTCCTTGAGCATAGAGGGTACTTTCCTAAGGCACTGCCTCATGCAAATGTCCTTGATAGAGTGAAGTCTGGTGCTTGCGATGTCACAGGCTGAGTTAACAACCCTTTGGAGTTTTTTCCTGTCCTGAGGTTGGCACCTCCGTACCAGACGGTGATGCAACCAACCACAATACTCCCCATGATACATCTGTAGAAGTGTTTGAGAGTCTTCGGGGATATACCGAATCACCTCAAACTCCTCAAGGCGAGCCTTCTATTACACCATTTGTAAAGGCATGCCAATTTTAAAATCTCCATTTAAGATGCATTATTTTGAAGACGATTCTTGTGCATTCTTATGAATAGTTTTTAAACCTCCCAAAATAATCCAATTTCTGACCCGAAACATTGGTGTTGTCTTCCAGTGCCCATTAAAACTGAACTCCTTGAGTTGGAATTGAAGGGATGAATAGGTTGTTATGTTGACATGAAATATTACCATTGTCATGGTTTAAACGTGTCATTAATTTCTGTGAACTTCTTTGGTGGATCCAAAATGGTGCTTGGCGACAATTTGCAAGCTGTCTGCATAGCCCACAAAAATTAATCTTTTTGCAGTATCTCTGTGCACGTGACTGCAAACAATTCATTTCAAGAATTGAAATTGGATTCCCACAAGTTGGGAGAATGGTGATTATAGAAGCAAAGCTTTCAGCAGGGCTGCATGGCTAAATGATTGCTTGCTTTAAATAGACCCTTGGAAGGAGCAATCTGGATCACCATTGCAAGATAGTTTCAAAACTGCAACATCAGGAGCTGGCAAGAATATGGCGGCAAAAGTGTTTAAAGATGGTAGACACAACAAGAATTAAATGGACAAATTCATTCACTGCTGGACCAGGCCCCCTGATTTTACTCTTCCAATTATTTTTGTAGCTCCCAGTTAATTTAAGCTTTCGTGAAGCTGACTGTGGAAAGAATTGCATGTTATATATTTTTTTTTCCTCACGGACGACTGTAGAACAAACTCTGAATGAAGAATTTAACAAGTGATAACAAGTCATTGCAAAGTGTCACCTACTCAGGTGACCAAGGAGTAGATGGGTCTATAAAAATAAACCTCACAACTACTAATTACGTTGTGCGATGAAAAAGGGTTTCTGAAACTAATTTAAAATCAAGAACAGGAACAGAGAGTGATTGTTAAGCAATTTCAGTTATATTTAGTTTATTTGCTCTATTTACAGCTTCCTTCACAGCTACAATGCTATATTTATACTTGTGCAAATTGTCACGGGAAATTTGAGAGCTGTTATGGCAATAGATAAAACTTCATCCTAACTAATTGAGGGAAACAATTCCTTTCTTTTCTGTAAGAATTAAAATTATGCTCAGAATGCAAATTTAATTTTTCCTAAACTCTATTTTAAAAGAAAATTGCACTGTGAGAATTGCTAGAGGTTAAACAGAGGGAAATTTTTTTTTAAATCCCATACAAGTATTAAGCTAAAATGAAGGGGAATATTTTTGTTGGTGTGGCTGAGACATCTATGAGTTAATTTTGATGTACAGCACGGTAACTGGCCCTTTCGGCCCATGAGACCCAACTACACCCCAATTAACCAACAACCCCCGGCACATTTCGAAAGGTGAGAGGAAACTGGAGCCCCTGGGGAAAACCCACACAAACAAGGAGAGAACATACAAATTCCTGACAGACAGCATGGGATTCAAATCTTGGTCCTGATCGCTGACGCTGTGACAGCATTGTGCTAACCACCAGCATCCACTACGCTAACTGTGGATGCCCATGCCGGGCATTTAATACAATGGTACTGGGTAAGGGGCATTAAATCCACAGAGTTGGGCAGATCAATGGATGCTTTCTTTAAGGGCCTCCTCTATTCGTTCAAGGCCCAAATATGTAACACAGAAGAGGCCATTTGACCCATTGTATTCATGCCAGCCAAAAGTTGACATCACCTTGTTGGCTCTCACCTGGAAGGGTACAACTCCTCAGGTGTAGTCCTAAACCATTTTTGCAGAGAATTTTGCTGCCATATTCTTGCCAGCTCCTGATGTTGCAGTTTTGAAAGTATCTTGCAATGGTGATCCAGATCCTGACAACATGTTCAGTGAAAATAAAAAAAATCTTCCCCCCTCCCCCACCAATCCTTCAACCAATTCAATCTCTGGTAAAGAATATATTTTGTTAGTATTTACAGGTTTCACAATTTGATACACTTCAACTAAAACTCCACTTCTTAGTCTCGACAAAGGATCCCGACCCAAACGTTGACTATCAATCTCTCCACACGGATGCTTCCCGGGTCATTAAGTCCCTTCAGTTTCTCATAGTTTGCTCATCGTTTCAGTCTCTGCAGCTTTTGTATTTCTCCCCTCAGTCTTGTCTGTTCCACAACCCTTGTCTGGACAATCTTTCTTCATAAACATAACTCTCCACATTTGAAAACATTCTTCTAACTTATCTCTGCTCCCCTTCTTCCACCATCATTTTCCTGTAGTCCGGGAGTCCAGTAGTCTGGGAGTCCAGAACTACATCCAGTTCTCCAGAAGGGGCCTATCTTCATATTTTAAACAGTTCAAGCATGTCCTCCCTGATCTTGCACTCCAGGCCCTCAGTAACAAAGACAGTCATTCATGTTGTGAACAAAATAATAGGCTTTACATATTTCACATAAAGATTAGCCTTACTTTTTCATATTTGCCCATCAGCAGGTAAATGGGAGAAAAGCAAGAAGGTCACAATGACCCATGCTGCAATTAAAAAACAAACAGCAGGAGGGAGGGGTACAGAGAATGAGTAGACAGTGTCACTTGTTCCCTGCGCTGAGCCTCACTCCATTCATTCAGTTCATCTTTTATAGTCCTTTAGATAAATGCTATGTACAGTTTTACATATTTCCTGCTGCTGGCTTGTTCCTGTTTTTGTTACCATTTATCCTTGTGGTGTCTTTAGACTTACAATCTCAACAATTCTAGATCGGCTAATTTTGTCCCAACTCCGTTTATATTATATTTGTCAAATTGCCATGTCCTTATGGATTTGTTTTCAGACATAACATGAGACCTTCAATATATACAGTAGTTTTTCTTTCCTCCACCCCCCCCCCCCCCCCCCCACTTATCCATGAGGGATATATTCCAAGACCTCAAGCAGATGCCCGAACCCTATGCAGGCTATGCGCTGTTCTGTGAAACTGGGCATTTTGCGATGTGGACATTGTGCAAACACCATATTATATACTTGGAAAATACTGTAGTGTATCTGTAAATGTTTTATTTGTAAGTAGGGATCAGTGGGGGATTGACACGGGGCTGTGGGGAATGAGTGGAGAAGTGGGATCAATGTGGGGACTGACATGGGGCTGTGGGGAGAGACCAGGGCAGTGGGATCAGCTTCAGACTGTGGTTGCCCATGGGTAACTGAAATGGCAGAAACCAAATCCACGGATTGGTGGGGGGGGGGGGGGGGCGACTGTCTTATCTAATCGTGGTTCTTTATCTGCAAGGCTAATAAATCTTCCATACTTTGTCAAAACATTTTAATATAGATTTAATACTGAACCCTTTGTTGGCCCTCTTCAGTACAATGGGGTGGGGGGTGGATGATTCTTCTTTGTCTCTGGTTCAGAGTCGCGCTATGTCTTTTGCTTCTCTTTTGGCAAGGTTGTGATTTTACTTAAGTGGAAGGATGCTGCCCCACCTACTCATGATCAGTGGTTGCGTGACATCACGTCGTCTGAATATGGGAAAGATTTGTTCTTCAGTTAATAATTCAGATACAAGATTCCAGACATAATGGGAGTCATTTACGACTCACGATCTAACTTTATAATTTCACTTCAATGTAATTAAATTGTCTGACTCGTATCTTTTCCATTTTCACATTTTTTTTTTAACCGCTAATCATATATAGCATCTGGCAACACTAGTGGGCAGGGGTTTTGAGTTTTCCTCCTTTATTATTTTCTTTTCATTTCCTTCTTTCTATTTTTTGTTATTATTTAAAAAAAATATATATATATATAATTCGGATTATGAATTATGAATATGATTTAAAATTTATGTATATTTTGGATATACTGAATTTTTAAGTTTGTGTAACTATCCATATTATTTTATTGTTTTATTTTTCTGTATGAGTTTATTAAAATAAATAAAAATATTTTAAAAAGAAAATAAATCTCAAAGAAAACCATTATATTTAGTTCAGATTGTTGCTCAGTATGCTGGTAACTGACACTACTTTGTACAGTAGACAAAGAATTGTTGGAGGAACTCAGCCAGTCAGACAGCATCTATGGGTAAAGATAGTCAATGTTTCAAGTCAGACCCTATTTCAAGATTAAGATTAAAAGGTAAAATTACAAACATAAAGGGAGTAGGAAGCTGGGGAAGGACCCAGAGGTGATGGGACACAAGGTGTGACCCAGTGGTGACAGGTCAGGTGCGATCCAGAGGTGATGGGACACAGGGTGTGACTCACAGGTGATAGGACATAAGGTGTGACCCAGAGGCGATAGAACATAAAGTATGACCCAGAAGTGACAGGTCAGAGATTGTGACCCATGTGATCCAGAGGAGATAGGATTTGTGCTTTGAGTTACTCTTCTTTCACTTTGGAAGGTAGAGAACTGAAAAAAATGCACAAGATTCTCATGGATGCAATTAAATCCTTGACATGTGGCAAAGGAACCAGAAAGAGGAGGAGGAGAAAGTCTTAAAAGCAGCAAGTTCCTGTGATCTGAATGCACTGCTTGGGTGAGGACCGCTTCAGAACTGAACATCCAAATGTCAGTTTGATTTCTAAACAAAGATGAAGAAGTTACAAAGCCCTGGGGAGAAGGAAGAGTGGGACAAATTGGATGGCTCTTTCAATGAGAAGGCACGTACAAATGGATCTTCTACTGCATGAAACTATGAATCATGACTTCACAGCAAAATAAAATCTTGTTCTTTAGTTACTGATGTCCATCCAAATCCTCTCCATTGCTAATTTGGATGAAGGATCTTCATTTTTCCTCAACATTTGCTTTGAATATTCAGCAGGTTATAGGTATTGGTAGATGCCGGTTAAGAGAATTTGCTTGAGATTGCATTTGAATGGACTGGCAAACTAACTACAAGGTGCACCAATTTTAAACTTATATTTTTTAACTATTTATTTTCCATGATTTGTTTTGCCAGTTGGTTGAGGTTGGCAGTTTCTTGAATTCCCGATAATGGGGATTTTGCTGTAATTTCAATTTACAGCAGTGGTTCCCAACCTGTTTTTCCACTCATATACCACCTCAAGTAATCCCTCACTAACCCATCGAGGACATCTACAAGAGGTGGGGTCTTGAGAAAGCAGTTTCTATCCTCAAGGGCTCTCACCACCCAGGCCATGCCCCCTTCACCTTGCTACCACGAGAAAGGAGGTACAGGAACCTGAAGATGGTACAAAAAAAACCCAGCCTCTTCCCCTCTACCATCAGATTTCTGAATGGACAATGAACTACAGACACTGCCTAACTTTTTTTTTAAAAACATGGTTTATAGCAATGTGATGCTGCTGTGAAACAATGAATTTCATGTCATGTTTATGACAATAAATTCTGATTCTTCTTTAAAGAGGAAAGAAGTATGCTACTCACAGATCAAATTCCTGGACGAGCAGGAACTATTCCACTCCATTGATTCAGATATGTATAGTATCTGGGAAGTTTATAATCAAGTAATTCTAGAACTGGAAAAATAACTGGTCGACCCATCAATCAATCATGAAATGTCTGTGTAATGATTTAAAACCCATTACAATGAATGATTAAATTCACTGGCATCCTTCTCAGAAGAAACTGGCCTGATTTGGCCTAAGTGTGACTCCAACCCCAGTAATGTGATCGACTCTAAACTACATGAGCAGGCGATAAGGCTGGGTCTTGCCAGCGACATGTCTGGAAATTAATAATTAAAACCATTCCTTGAGTTTGAGGGTAATTGGCAAATGCAGGAAGGAAAATACTGTGGAGTAAAGCTTTAAATAATTAAGATTACCACTGTGGGAAAGACTTGTTGAAGTCACACTGGCAGAATTTGTCATAGTTTTATATGTCTTGGTGCCACTAAGATAAAAATAATTCTCTTCTAATAAATGAAGTTTGCTTAATAAGTTGGTTATATATTTGACACTCTGAAGGGTCAAGACAGGATTATCTCACAGAGGGGACGGGTTGAGGGTGCACCCTATGAATTAGCGCAACACACTTACAATGCCAGCAATCCGGGCTCAAGTCCAGCGCAGTCTGCAAAAATTTTGTACGTTCTCCCCATATCTGTGCAGGTTTCCTCTGGGTGCTCTGGTTTCCACCCACCCTCAAAAATGTATGGAGGTTGTGGGTGAATTGGCGTATTTTGGCAGCACGAGCTCGTGGGACGGAAGGGCCAGTTACTGTGCTGTATGTCTAAATTTAAACTGTAATCTAGAAATCGCAGTTCCACACTGTACTCCTTGTGATTTATTTAGTTGGTGCAGCAATATTAGGAAGGTGACTGTATTCATAAGGATTTTAATTATTTATGCCAGGAAAAGCACAATTGTGAAACAAATCTGGAAACTGATAAAGTTTACAACACATTGCAAGCAGGATGTCGTGACACCAACAGAAGGGAAGATCTGCACGGAAAACACCCACTGACATGAATGCCATCATGAGTGTGTGTGCCTGCTTTAAATGACTGGGTTGGATCAAGCCTGATGCAATGTTAACGTCGGAGAGACGGGGCACAGACTGGGAGATCGCTTTATTGAGCACCTCAGCTCCATCCGCCGCAATAGCGTGGATCTCGCAGTGGCCACCCATTTCAATTCTCCATCCCATTCCCTTGCCGATAGGTCTGTCCACGGTCTCATGTACTGCCAGGCTGAGACCACACGTAAATTGGAGGAACAACACCTCATCTGACTGGGCACCCTCCAACCAAATGGCATTAATATCATCTTCTCTGGCTTTCATTAAAACTCCTCACCCCCCCCCCCCCACCCTGCCCTTGCTTTCCCCATCGTCTGTCCATCACCTGTCGCTTTTCGCACAGACATGATACATTCCACTAAGACCCATATCACATCCAATTTACACCTTTTGTTGGTCTGGATTCCTCCTCCCCCAGAGTTTGAATTCTGAGACTTTCTGATATATCCTGCTTCTGCCTTTTCTAATTTTTCCTTGAAGAACGGCTCAGGCCTGAAATGTTGGCAAAATATCTTTGTCTCTTATAGATGCTGAAAAGACCAGTTTACATGTGTACATCATGCAATTATTTTTGCACTGCCAACAATTGGTAATTCTGCCTGGCCTGCAGGAAAAAGAATCTCGGGGTTGTATGTGATGTCATGCACGTACTCTGACAATAAATCTGAAACACCAGTTGTGTTTTATGTTGTTGATTAGAATAACTAAATTGGCCAGGAAATATGTGTATTCTCTCCCGCCCCCCCACCCTAAAATACCAAGCAGGGATTCTTCTGGACCATCGTTTACTGATGCCCAACTTTCCGGTCCCTTTTCCACGAAAAATCCATATTCCCTCCATGTCCTGAGAACAGATTTCTGAAATCTTGTACTGTTCGGGGTATGCCCTTATCATTAGTTTGCCCTTCACCCATTTCAAAGGACTTTGCAATGCATCTGTGGGATTTTTTTGGTGCTTTGGTATGGGAAATTGGAGACAGCAACCCTTGAAGGCTGCTCTCCTTGTTAAGATTGCAGACAGGTTGTTAGGCCCAGTCTCTGAAAGCTGATAAACAAAAGAGAAATGCTCTGCTTCCCTCTTTCGTCAGTATAGTCAGAGACACGGCAATCCGTGCCAAGTAATTTATCTCCCGTAGAAGAAAGAGTTTAACCAGGCTCATAAGCCTATCCGTCACCTCACACCTGCATGTTTCTCCCTCTTCGCTATCTGACAGGCTGCAGACTTGTCCTCTCTGCCCCCAACACCATCGACTGCACAGGCAGCCAAACCCACTAGTACAATGCACGCAGCGCAGCTTTGCCCTACTTGTAACTTTCAGGCAAGTAACTTATCAGTTGATGTCTCTAATATCATTCAAACGGCCACATATCTCAAGTTGGCTTGGCTCCCTGCAAAAGTGAACTGTGTTCAACAGGATTCAATTTTTCTTTTTGAAACCAAATGCTCACCGGTTATTCCCAATAAACAGCATTGATCAAATATACTCAAGCATACTTATCCTCCTAATGTGGTGCACAGAGCTCAAATATTATTCACTGCTTTCAAGTAGATTGTTTCATGTTCACGCATGACATTGAATTAAACAATCTATTGTTTCCTTCAATTCCCATGGAATGAATAAACACTCTCCACCAGCGTTCCCTCCTCCCTTCTGATGGGCTTCACCATCTTCAAGAACCTATTCCCTTCTCTTCTGCATTGCATCAATACCCTGTGTTACCATCTGACAGATCACACAAAGCTGGAGAAACTCAGCAGGTCACGCAGCATCTACACCAGTGGTTCTCAACCCTTTTCTTTTCACTCACATCCCACTTTAAGTAATCCCTCTGCCATCGGTGCTCTGTGATTAGTAAGGGATGACTCAAGGTGGGATGTGGGTGGGAAGGGAAGGTTGAAAATTTCTGCTCTAGACCCAATTGTTACTGAAATATTTGGCTTGAGAAAAATTGTCATTGGCCCATTTCCTTTGGAGTTATGAAACCATGCACATATTTTCCTGTCATATTTTAAAGTCTACTTCAAGCCTACAAAACCATAAAATGCAACATGTTACTGAAAATTCATTTTCTGCATTTGCACTTGGACCTTTTCCCTGCTCTCACCAGGGCATTGAGACTATGGAAAAGGAGCATCAAGGCAACTGGAATCCATCAGTGCTGACCGACATTGATATGAGAGGCATCAGATGCTGAGTACAAACGAAAATCAGCGGCAAAACATTTTTAGGTCAGTTGAACTCATGAAATATGTCAGTATCATGTTGTGATTAAACATACCACATTCAATAAAAGCTAATTGAATGTTCTCCAGCTTCCTACGAAATACAGCAATTATGAAATGATAATTGTATTCAGCTTGAAGTTGTATATCCCAATCTCCATTTTGTTTCAGGAAACAAACCTTTTGAAAAAAAATTGTTGTCCAGAATAATCAGTGCAAACAGAATGATCACATTTCCTTTCATAAATAATGATTTACTTCCCCAATTTGGGTACATCTATTAAATTAACAAACTGCATTTCAAAAACTCAACCTTGCTGCCAGAAATTAAACTCCTGATGGAGTTTTGCTCATCAACAAGTCTTTCTTAGCTGATGCCATGATTTGGTTTTTCATTGAAATTACAAGTGAAGTATCAAATTATGGGATAAGGAAGATCAATTTCTCATCTGATAGTCCTTTGTCAAGATAATGAAAAAGTATAATTTAATTCTGGAAACGAATAATGAATGCGACCAATTGATTAGTAAAGAACACTCATCAGGAATATGTGATATGGCATGGCTATAAGAGTGGGAATATCATTTGAGGCTCACTCACAGTACATCAGACTAAACTAGACACATTGATGGAAGTAATATTTCCTAATGTTCAGATCAGGTCACTTCATGAGATAAATATGAAGCAATTTATTATGACATTTCAGCTTTGAAGGTGCATGACTGTTTGGAAGACATGCGAGTTATGTGCACCACTAAATTGCTTCTGGCATTTTCAAGATGGATAAAAGACTTTTGTAATATTGGTCAAAGTAGTCATTGTTTTCCGCTACGTGGGGAGTGAAGGTTTCTGAATGATGCACCAATTTATCCTCAAGGCACACACACAAGCCATTGGTGATTTTTGTGATGTGTGCTTTGCCAGATGGAAGGGATAATTAAATTTCCAAAGACACAAACTTTCTCATGTTTCAGCACTTTACAATGGTCAACCTTCCCAAAAGCACAACTGGCGCATTTGTAATGGCCTTGCCATTTGTGGACATCTAAACTTATAATTTTCCCCTGCTTAGCAGTAAAATCCATGGGATAACTTAATATCATTCGAAATACAATGAACATTTATTTTGTATCAGTTTACTAATAATGAAACCTTTACAAAAGAAAGGCAATAGAAGGTAACAACTGTAAGGGAAGCAGAATACTGTTAAGTGCTACATCAGTCCATAATACCTGGCTGCCACTATGAACTACACTCGGAGCAAACTGCAGGAAAACCAACAGTGGTATTCCATAAATCAGTGGTCCTCATCCTTTTTCTTCCCACTCACATCCCACTTTAATTAATCCCTCTGCCATCAGTGCTCTGTGATTACTAAGGGATGGCTTAAGGTGGTGTGTGAGTGGGAAGGGAAGGTTGAGAATCACTGCTCTCGACCCAACTGTTAATGAAATATTTTGCTTGAGAAAAGTTGTCATTGGCCCATTTCCTTTGGAGATATGAAACCTTGCACATAACGAGTCAATTAGGTACGATTAAAACAGTGGTTTTCAACCTTTATTTTTCCACTCACATATCACCTTAAGCAATCCCTTACTAATCACAGAGCACCAATGTCAGAGGGAATACTTACATTGGTATGTGAATGGAAAGAAAAATCTATTTCTGACAGGACTAATTAATAATGGCAGCCTTGCCTGGCCTGTGCCTTTGACGAGAAGACGAACCCTTCACACTGTGCTAGTTCAAATGCCGGCCAATTAACTAGCATGTTTTAGTATGTTTTGAATTGGGGGAGGAAACTGGAGCAACCGGAGAAAACTCATGCAGACACAGGGAGAAGGTACAATCTCCTTACAGACCGCACTGGATTTTAACGCTGGTAGCTGGTGCTTTGACAGTGTTGTGATAACTGCCACACTAACCATGTCTCCCCCTAATGTGACAAATAAATTTCAATTTAAATGATGAGTCTAAATACAAAGAGATACAAAATCTCTTGAAATGATGTGAGAATAACAATCTGAGCCTCAACGTGGACAAGACAAAGGAGATGACTGTGGACTTCAGGGAGACCAGAGACGACCACCCTCCAGTACACATTAATAACAAGTTCCTTGGAGTTTGCTTAAAAAATGACCTATCCTGGACACACAACATTTCATTTGTCAAGAAGGTGCAACAACGACTGAACATTCTCAGAAGGCTGTGATGGGCAAGGCTACCCACCACCATTCAACTTTATACAGGAGCTCTAAGGAGAGTGCCATGGCCGGTTGAATCACAGTGTAGTATGGTTGATGTAAAACGTCAGATCGGAGGTCAATTCACAGAGAGGATCACTGTGGTCTCCCTTTCCCTCCCCGCCCCTTCAATGTGATTTTCTGGGATTCAAAGAGGGATTGGAAAATCAGGGAAGACCCCCCACTACCACTCCACACACAGCATCTTCCACTACACCCATGGGTAAAATGATGCAAAAATATCAGAGCCAGAACCATTAAGTTGAGGAAGAGCATCTTCCCACCGGCAGAGAGACTTGTGAAGTACTGAAACAACTCTTCAAGACTCCACCATTTATTAATAATATTTATTTTAATATTTTGACTGTATGTGTGTTTTATCTGTACCAATGGTTTGCACTGTTCTGCACCGTTGACTGGAGAACGCTGCTTTGTCAGGTTGCACTGGTACAATCGAATGACAAATAAACTTGAACTGATGCCGTCAAATTGGAATTCTAAAATATCTGACTATGCTCTTCACTTAAAAATCAATGCAGATTATTGACTAATTTTTCTACCGACAACTGACACATTTATCATGTATCAGTTTGGAGATGGACAAAAGAAGTACAAAGGTGCGTGTCTTCTATAAGTAAAGATAACCTTTTGTAGGGATAAATGATCCATCCAATCCCAATGCGAGAGTGGAAAACAATTCTGTCAACCTACATTGAGGAATGGAATTTGAAATAAAAGGCAGGTACATCAATTTCTTAAGTACCAGAAGTCGGGTAACCTTTAATTACAGCAGATACGAAGAGGGCAATGACTCCTATGAGCATTATACAAGATTTTTTGACCTGCATTGTATTTACAATTTGCTTTATTTATAATGACGATGCCTAGTACTTGCAACGGTTAAGGTGCTAGTTGGCATTTAATGGAGTAAATTATTTTTAGTGGCAGAGTTGATCCAATTAGAGTTCATCAAACCAACAGATTACATGCAGGCAAGAACAAGTATTGAACAGGTAGATTCTAAATATTTACACAATGATATTCAGAACTTCCTCTCTGGGATCTGCAGAATTTCATGTAACCTTTGATCTTTGATGTCACGAATCATCTCGCAGCAGAAAGGAAACCTTATTTTACTCAAGTGAATGATTATATGCTATCTTCAAAAGTTGTTCAGTGGAAATGTGCTGTGATAAGTTTAATTTTGGTCATTTTAATGTTCATTGTTGTACACCTACTTAGAATGCACCTCTGCACAATTTTGACATGAAATGTATGGCCTCAAGGGTGGTCTGCGTTAATATATAAGCTCTTTTAATCAGAGATGCTGAAAATTTCAATGTTATTATATACATGTAATCCCTTCACACACATTGTCTCTTCGTAGCTAGGTAAATGACAACAGCCTGATCAGAAATGGAACATCTTTAGAATACTTTTTAATTAGATGCCATTTGACATTTCAGTATCTGGCATCTTGAACTACTGCGCCAACATGCATCAAGAACTGCAGAGGCCAGTGTGTATTATGCAACCAAATAATATCGTGCGTCCAAGTTTTCTTTTCTGTAGAGTCTTAGTGTGGGGCATTGGAGGTAGATTGTTGGTAATGAAGAACGCTTTTTGCATTTGTAGATAGTTATATATGTTATCCAAGTTTTCAACATTGATTTCTCATTATTTAATGTTGCTAGGTAGAAAAAATGGCATTATTTATTCACTCTGCTGCAGTGACCTTGAAATTTAGGTAACAGTGTTCTAATCACACTGCATTTTTGTTCTTGAAATACAGTTGTTTACAAGAGAAACCCAAATGCTCTCAGAAGGAGTCCATGTACAGAATCTAAAATCTGTACCAAAACTGAGCTTCATTGCAATGCTCATGGATTTATAATCTGGTCCCAGACTCTAGAAAACCATCTTCCTCGCATACCCCATCATTTCTATAAACGGCATGTCACAAATCAAACAGTTCCATCCCCGTTGACTAATTTCCTCTGTTTGGTGAATCAGGCCACCCATGCACAGTAGCTGGTAGCATTATGGAACCTCGCCCACCTTCCCATGCACACTTGGGTTTAGATGGTTGACAGCTTATGTAACATGGAAGAATTTACATTATCTGACATCCAACATCCATTCTGGTTATTGTTGCATTAAAAACAAATAAGACTCATCAAACTCTACTTTTAAATTGCTGATATTAGAGTTAATGCAAAAGTTAGAGCAGCCGAGAATCTGCAGTAGTTTTTTTTTTACATTCTTTAATTGCTTTGCTGGGCATGTGTACAACCGTGATCCTTACGGGAAGATCTTAGTTGGATGGGGTGCTCAAAAGAAGCAACTTCGCATTGAATTAGAGTTGCAAATTGAATGACAACATGACTAGCCTAATATGCCTGCAGGCAGACTCAGAACTGACCCACAATTTTCACCAGATTTTTCAGTCACTATATTGAACATGAAAGAGCCTTGTTTTTCTCCTTTTACACATCAAACAAAAAAAACCCTTGTTCCCCTGCTGAAAAAAATTAAACTTAACATTACATCAAACACGGAGGAATCAAATGCAATGTTGCCATTCTTTTCTAGAAGAATAGCATTCAAGAGCAGGGATGTGATGTGGCCAAGGATAGGCACCTTATTTGAGGTAAGGCGTTGGAACTGGTTCCGAGAAAATTTACAAGAATGATACCAAGAATGAAAGAGTTCGCATAGGAGGAATGTTTGTCGGCTTTTGGACCGTACTTGTTGGAGTACAGAAGGATAAGGGGGGACCTCGTAGTGGCATTTTGAATGCTTGGACAGAGTAGATGAGGCAAGGTAGGGATACCTAGGACGAGAGGGCACAAATTCAGGATAAAACTGAGTCAATTTAAAACAGAGATGTGGGAAAAATTCTTTAGTCAGAGGGTCATGAGTCTGTAGAATTTGTAGCCACAGGTGGCTGCAGCAGTGAGGTCGTTGGGTGTATTCAAGGCAGAGATTGACAAGATTTAGGGTCGCAGGGAAAAGGCTGGGGTGTGGGGTTGAGTGGGAGAATGATGTTAGAATGGCGGAGCAGCCTCGATGGGCCTACTTCTACTCCCATATCTCGTGTGGTCATGTGGGAAGTGAAACAAATTTTGCAAAAATGGAGTGGACTGTTTTGTGATTTTCTCCATTTAACCACAAAATGTGACAGGTAATTAATATGCTCTGCTTTGAAATACTGCACAATACCTTATTAAAGAAAATTGTCAAACCATAAAATATAATTACCATAAAACATAATTACCATAAAATTATCTCCCTCCAGCAGAGTTAATCCATTATCCATTACTGTAAATATACTTCAACACAAAGAGCCAATTGAAATGATGAAAACAAAAGGATATCCCAGATCAAACGGTGTTTCTAACAAATGTTAACATATTAAAAGTGGCTTTATATCCTACAAAGATGATCCTGAATGCATTATGGCAGATTAATTTCCTAAACCAGGGAAGTGAGGTTGCAGAGAACAATCCAAATTTATTTGCTCTGCATTTTAAGTAAAGTGCCTAAATATTTAATGTGATGATCGACTGTGGAATCTCATATTATAGTTAATGTTCCACTGGGTTCCTGGGAAAATGCTATAACAGCGGGCAAACAGAAGCCAAAACTCCCCAAAAGACGAGTCCTAATAAGAGCTGTGGTACCAATCATACATTTGTAATGAAGGCTGATATTCAAAACATAAACAAGTATCAAAAACAAAGAAACAATTGTACTGACGGCCTGCTGTTCTATTTCTACACATTGCTGTCAGGTAGTAACTGACTGAATTTAAGAAATGGTGGTCAAAGGGCAGCAGGGTTAGTGTCGCAGTTACCGCCATGCTGTTACAGCACCTGTGACCTGGGTTTGAATCTGGTGCTGTCTGTAAGGAATTTGTACGTTCTCCCTGCGTGGGTTTCCTCTGGGTGCCCTGGTTCCCTCCCAGCCTTCAAAATTTACAGGGGTTGTAGGTTAATGGGATATAATTGGGCAACACAGGCTCATGGGCTGGAAGGGCTTGTTGTCAGGGCTGTATGTCTGCATTTTTAAAAAAAAAATTAAAATATATTTTATTCACGCTTTCTCAGTGTGGACAACTTTCACTGAATCACTCTGAAGTGACAAAGGATCCTCATTTCCACTTCCCTCCCCTTTCAGCGTTTTGACGAGACCATTGTCTTTGTGACTCTCCAATGTGCTCTTCCCCACTTACTCCCCACCTGCCCCTCTCTTCCCATCAACCAGAAGCAGTGGTTCCTTTGCCCCCTTCCAATCCAATGTACTGCGTTCAGTGGTCGCAATGCAGGGTCCTCCACATTGGGCAAATCAAATGCAGATTGGCTGATTGCTTTGCAGAGCACCTGCGTCCAGTCTTCAGGGCTGACCCTGAGCTTCCGGTGTTAATTTTCCACCCCCACCCTGACCTATCTCTCCGTGACCTTCTACCTTGTCGATGCTCTCATGTCCAGTTGCACCTCCTCTTCTTTTGGACCCTGACATCAAGTTAAACAACTTCGGCTGACTCGCTTTCTTTCTCTGTTTCTCAACTGGCCTTTTCTGCTGTGATATTGACTCAGTTCTCTTTCTACAGGCACAGTGTGACACGTCGGGCAGGTCCCACAGCCCTGCATTTCACAACGTTTACACCAACAGTGTTCTCACTCTCTAACTAACCTCACTTCATAGTCTTTGTTCATCTTCTTTCACCCCCAGTAACCCCTCAACTGGATGACCTCTGCAACTCATCCTATTGGCTGCATTCTACCAGTGATATGCCCTTTGTCCCACCCATCCCTCCTCTTCAGTACAACTTAATACTAACTTGTTTTTTTTTCTCTCTCAATCTCAGTTCTGACCAACTTTTAAATATTTTAAAATTTAGGCATACAGGCCCTTCTGGCCCACAGACCCATCCTCCCCAAATCCCCCAATTAACCTACAAGCCCCTTCCATTTTTGAAGGGTGGGAGGAAACCAGAGCTCCCTGAGAAAACCCACGCAGAGAACGTACAAACTCCTTACAGACAGTGCTGGATTTGAACCTGGGATGTTGTCGCTAACCGCCACACTGTTTCTGTAATCATTCCACTTCAGGACCTAACTCTCATTGGCTCAAGGAAAATCGTGTGACACTAAAAGGTCATTTTACTCTCTTCTCTCTCTCTGGTCATTACACATTAACTGAGAACAACATTCTCAGCAAGGCAATTGGTGTTCAAAAGCAAATGGTTTCATTCAAAAAATATGCATTCATAACAACATGTCCAATGAACTTTCAAAGCTTATTAATAAAAATAGCACAAATGGTTAAAAAAACGCTGAGGTGTAAGAAATTTCAACCACAAGATAGATTAACACTAACCTGCTCGTGATATTCAATACCCATGCTCAGGGTGTTAATCAGAATGGCAGTCATAATCCCACGATTGAAATATTTACTTTCAACAATTCTTTTCATCTTTTCAGAGAACAGTATCCAGAACAACAGACACTTATTCGTTTCCTTTGGTTTGGTTTTGTTCTTCTGTATCTGATCTCTTTGGTCACCTTGTCTGACATCGTGTGTGAATTCGTACACACCGTCGGCATCAGAATCGCCACTTTCCGAATCGTTGAGTTCGAGCTCTGGATTCTCCAAGACACGGGCACAATATGGACAGTTCTGAAGCTCGCAGGTCAAGTCCCTAGCCTGAGTACTGGCCGTGGAACACGGCACATTGAGCCCTGATAACTTGCTTGAAGCTCGGAAGATTCCTTCAATAAAGACACCCAGATAAAACTATCAAGATACAATGGTAGTCACATAATTTTCATACTTATCTTCAAACTTTAAGAGTCTAAGAGTTTATAGCACCCTTCACATGTTGATAGTGGCCAAATTATCTACCCAAGCTAGTCACATATATTTGCACTTGGTCACATCCTTGTGGCATGGTAACATAGGGGTGGCATGGTTACATAGGGGTGGCATGGTTAGCGAGGGGCGGCACGGTCAACTTAGCAGTTAGCACAATGCTATTGCAGTGCCAGTAATTGGGACTGGGGTTTGAATCCAGCACTGTCTGTCAGGAGTTTGTACGTTCTCCCTATGTCGACATGGGTTTCTTCTGGGGGCTCTGGTTTCCTCCCACCCTTCAAAATGCACAGGGGTTGTAGATCAATTGGGTGTAATTGGGTGGTTGGGGTTTATGGGCCAAAATGGCCTGTTACTGTGCTGTGTGTCTAAATGTTTTTTTTAATCCCTCCAAGCCTTTCCTATCCGCGTTCCTGCCTGAATGTTATAATTGAATCTACATCCACCACTTGCTCTGCAGCTCAATCCATATACCCGCCACATTCTGTGGGGGGAAAAAGGTTTCCCTTTGCTTCCTTTTAAAACTTTGCTCTCTCATCTTAAATCTATGCCCATGAGCTCTAGCAGAAGCATGGGGGACGACTGTACAGGGAAGATGACCATGGAAGCAAACCTACGAGGGTCTCAGTGGCTGACGGACCCACACGTGCTGCAGGCAGCTGATGACTGGCGCAGGATGCCGACTGCTGGCCAAAGGATTCACACGGGGTGCTGGAGATGGGCTCATGAGAACTGGGACTCAAGAGGGTGCTGAGAGCAAGGTCAACAGAGGACCCTTGGCTGCTGAAGGCTTCCTGACCGTATTGGATGCATGGACCTGGAGCTCAGGGATTTTGGGAGCACTGGAGGCGAATCCACGGACACTCGGTAAATGTCTTTTGCTTCTCTTTCTCCTATTGTTAGGGGCACCAGATAATGCTCATGGTGACTCTTTATTTGGCTTATAGCAGACAAAAGCTAAAGTATATCATGTACATTACATTTGTCAGTATTATTATGTGACAATAAAAGGAATTTTTATACTTGAAAAAAATACTGCAACTATTTACCTTATCTATGCCCCTCATGGGCTTATAAATCATGAAGCTAATTTCTTGTTATATTTAATCGAGCCATCTTATCTGATTTCTATTACATGGCAGTGTGAAGAACTGAGTCTATGCACTTAGACCGACAGTTTAATAATGGAAGTTATTCAGTTATTTCATGGGCACAGATTAAATGTGTGAATAGCTGTTCTTGAATATCATATCCCTACTTTCTTTCAATTAATCTTATAGGTTAGACCCATTCCAATCGATTCCCCAAATGAGAAAGTATAAGAGAACAGTCCATTTTGATACACAAGGCAGTGAACAGAGGCACCTTATTCAATTCAGAAACAAAAAAAATAATTGAAGTGTATAAGAGTAAAAAGGTGTTGTTGAGGTTCTATGGGACACTGGTGAGACCTCATTTAGAGTACTGTGTGCAGTTTTGGGCCCCTTATCTTAGAAAGGGTGTGATGTTGTTGGAGAGTGTGCAGCGGAGATTGACTAGGATGATTCCCAGAATGCAAGGGCTAACATACAAGGAGCATTTGGCAGCTCTTGGGTTGTGTTCATTGGAGTATAGGAGAATGAGAGGAGATCTCATAGAGGCATTTCGTATTTTGAAAGGTTTGGATAGGGTGGATGCGGGTAAGATTTTTCCCTTGGTGGGTGAATCGAGGACAAGGGGTCATAGTCTGAAAATGAGAGGTTATCCATATAAAAGAGATTAGGAAGAACTTCTTTAACAAGAGGGTCATGGAACTGTGGAACTCGCTGCCGCATACAGCAGGTGGAAGCCAGATCACTGGGAGGATTTAATCAAGAAATAGACAAGTATCTCATTAGTGAGAGCATCAAGGGATATGGGGAAAAGGCCGGAAATTGGAACTAGTGTAGTGTCGATTTATGGGCCTAGTGGCTGCCTTCTGTTCCTTGGTCTTTTGAATCACGTGTAATCTTTAAGAATTGACCTCTTCTATTTGATTCAACAATGTTTTCTGTATTAAAAATAGGAAGAGAATCTTTACCCTTTTGAGCTCAGTTAATAAGCGAAGCAAGGTAAAATACTGAAAGCGCTTTTACTTCGAGGAAAGGGAAAATAACCATGGCAATAAAGTGCTGGCTTTTAGGCCTCGTGGTACAGACACGTTGCACTGGGAAACCTGTGTCAATCAGCATTAGCTACAGAAAACTGAAGTAATCCTGTCTTTTCAGGATCATCCCATGTTAGGACAAAACAGAAAAGCATCATTAGTTGCCGCTTTTGTGCATAAAAGCTCAATCCTTGGACACTCGAGCCAAATGACAAATTGGGAATGGAGAGCATTTCAGATTTATCAGTTTCAAACCCAAATTTGGCAAAATAAAAATGACCCCTTTAGATGTTTATTTTCCTAGCTGCTGTGGATGACCATCTGCAAATTCTCCAGACGTCCCTGCCTCAATACAGGCACAATATGGTTCAGCATAAGCAGATCACATTGTCTCTCCCTCCTTCACCTCCCCTCTCCCCCTGTCTCTTCCACGCTTCCCCTCTCTGTTTGGTCACTGCCGCACAGAAAACTTCACCACCACGAAACACAGAATCGAATGTCTCCCAGGCAGTCCAAGTGAACCTTTTATATAAGTGCTTCAATCAGTGAAAATTAGCCATGCCCATACCATCAACTTTTTCTTTGGGAACAGGATCTCAGTAGCGTCACTTCCAGTAGAGAGGCTGGAGATGCTGGAATCGAGAGTAATGAGGCCATCAGCTGGAGGAACCCAGCATCAATGATGGAAAAACAATCGGAGAACATCATTGTCTTGATGAAGGCTTTGGAACCCAATCATCGACTACACTCTTCCTCCAACTGATTCTGCTTGACCTCCTGAGTTCCTGAGCTGACTGCTTCTTACTTCACTTTCATTGCCCTTCCCCTAAATTCTCTCTGGTGTGCAGGAAATGATTAAGAGCAGCAGGTCACTGGGGAAAAGGTCAACAATCTTGAGTCACA
Organism: Narcine bancroftii; assembly: GCF_036971445.1. Classification (NCBI taxonomy): domain Eukaryota; kingdom Metazoa; phylum Chordata; class Chondrichthyes; order Torpediniformes; family Narcinidae; genus Narcine; species Narcine bancroftii. The sequence goes on from NC_091480.1 coordinate 10,856,218, forward strand.
GGGCAATTAGATCTGATGCTGAAAGGTGAAAGGCTGCAGATGCTGTGATCGCAGTAAATGCCCCGAAATGCTGGAGGAACTCAGCCGGTCTTTTCAACATCTAGGGGAGATGAAGATGGATCGCCGACATTTCAGGCTTGAGCCTTTCTTCAAGGGAAAATAAAAATTAGTAAAGGCAGAAGCAGGAAATATCGGAGAGTCTCAGGATGCAAACAATGGGGGAGGGATCCAGATCAACAAAAGGATGTGATAAGGGACTAGGTAGAATTTACCCGTAGTCGGGGCATCGGGAGCTCGGAAGGGCAGGCGGCCGAACATTGGGAAGTCAGCTGGGCAGACAGTCAAGGCCAAAAACAGGGGGATCGACTTTTACAAGCGCCATATCGAAAATAAGCAATTTTTGTGCCAACAAAGGGTGGGGGGGGGGGGGGTGGGAGGTGGAGGGTGGTCAATTATTACATGAGTAAGAGTCGGGAAAAGAACCATTGAATGTCTCCAGCTGTTTCCAGTTGTTAGTTCCTATTTCCACCAACTTTTGAGTTTCATTTACCCTTGAATTTTGCTCTTTCAATTCAAACCAACTGCCTAATAAAAGGTAAACAGTTGTAAATTTGCATTATTCCTAATCCCCTTGCTTATCCTCTTGAAAGGTCTTAAAATATCAGAGCAACGGCAAAAGTAATGGTCTTCGTCATGAAGGTACTAAACCATTCGGACATATTTTGCTACAAACAGTGACAGCTCTTACCATGCTCTCCCACTAAATGGTGCAGTTTGCCCAAGGAATCTGTCCAGTTCATCTTCAGCTTCACCTTGCCTGCGTTGAAGGACGCGTTGGGGCTTCTCTTGTCTTTTAGTTTTGGTGTGGAGCCGTTTCTGCTGGTCACAGATGGGACGATCGTCGGATAGTTCATCCTCCCGTGCAGTGTCAGGCCAGCCACCAGCTTCACATTGGCTGCAGTGGAAGACTTGCAGGCCACCTGCGGGCCTTCAAAGTGACAGTCAGCGTGGTAAATACTGTGGACGGACTCCGGCCTTGGAGGGGGTCTCTGATGGTTGACCGTGGACGAAGGGAGCATGAGCCTGCTGTCGACACCCTGTGCCTTCATCTCCACGTCACAGACCTCCGGGCTGGTCGGATGCGCCCTTGAACTCCCGTTGCTGATGTGATAATGGTGGTGATGGTGGTGGTGGATTAAATGATGAATGGACATGACCCGTCCCTTACTCCGGCACCTCCTCTCCTGTCCATTTGAGCTGCTCACGCTGACCTTCTTACGTCGTTTGTTTCTCCAGGTATTGTAAAGCCTCAAAGTTCGCCGTTTCACCTTCCGATAGAGGTGGCAAATATACTTCAGGAGTTCTTCATAGCAGCTTCCTGGCTCAGAGAAACTTGCAATTGTGCTATCGTTCGAAAGAAAGCGAGCTCGCTGCTCCTGCATTAGCTGATTTTCCCGTTGCTTTGTTTCTGAAAATTGAGTTGCTATGACAACCAGGCACAGGTTAATCATGAAGAATGAACCAACCTAAAGATTTTCAAGTGATTTAAAAAAATACATAATCAGTTTTAAATTTATAACCACTAAAGTGTTTAATTGCAACAGTCACACTCTCATGTTAGCTACCCTCTTGAATTTGGATAGCAACCACAAAAGAATGGACAGAAGTTCATCCCGCACTCAAAAGGGAATAAATATGTCAGAGGCTCATCACATGAGGGTTCGATTTTGGTCATAAAAGCCAAAATGATGTTGGGTTAGGAATCGAGGTGACTAGAAAATGTGCTGGAATTCAGGAAATATCATGGGGCTGGAAATTGCCGTGGGAACACAAAAACCGCAGATGGCAGAACCTTGAGCGAACAGTGAGAAGCTGGAGGGTCTCAGCGTCCGTGGAGAGAAATGGCGAGTCAACCTTTCGCGTCGGGACCCTTTATCACAACTAAAGTAGGAAGGGGTGAATTTCACAGTGAAAGAAATAGGAATGGGGGGGAAAGCTGGGAGGGGGGCAAAGAGGTGATGGGATATTGGGCAGAAGATTGGAGAGTTAGAGACTGAAGGAGAGACCTTTGAAGTGGGGGTGGGTTAGAGAGAAAAGTAAGAACAGGAGAAGGCAATGGAAAAGGTGGAACCAGAAAGAGGTGGGATTACCTCCAGATGGAAAGATCAATGCTCATGCCATTGAGTTTAAACCTGTCCAGAAGAAATCACACAAACGATAGGCTGAGTGAGATCCAAATAAAGGTACACTTTTGTCTCATTATTTTAATCCCTAGCCCTTGAGGAAATTTTGAATCTTGTTAAACTAATTGCGGGGATGTAAAATAATAGGTGAGGATAGGAGGAGAGTGAAAGTTAGCCAAAGGTTCGTGCCGAATATTCACATCATCCTGTTTCAGAGCTGCACGCGAAAATGAGGATGCTTCAATCTGATTGGATGGAGGGATCACATTTGCTTCCCCATTCATAATGGCCTCAGGGTCTTGATGAAGGTGTCCACCAACGAATCCCTGAAAATTGCACTTTCCTTTGCTCAAACCAACACAACGACAAATGAACAATTAGCCCAGTTTCTTTTGCCACAAAAGCGAAAGCCCAGGCTGTGTTTCCTGGAGTTGCCGTGCCTTAGAATAGGATAAATTCAAGAAGAATTTTACATCGCCAACATTTAACACTGATTACTATTGTACTCGCACGGTAAGATCAACCTTCGTCCCCATCACAGAACATAATTCTATAAATCTTAAAGCCTGCCAGAAATATTCAATGCATGGAATTAGATTGAACAAATAATACATTCTGAATTTCAGACTCAACACATTGAACTAATGCTTTTTTTTTTAAACAAGAATTGAATTCTGAGACAGAAAATTATTTTCACTGACTGTTAAGTCAACAAAGTATTTTGTGTAAAAGTTCATCCTTTTAATTGTATTACATTTGTATTGGTTTTCAGCAGACTGAATGCCTTACCCCTCAGATATTTGGATCATGTTACTTTCCCATTTATACTTTTATGACCAGAAGACATAGGATCAGAAATAGGCCATTCAGCCCATTGAGTTTTCCCCACCATTTAATCATGAGCCATTTTCTCACTCAGCCCTTTCTCCCCAAAACCTTTGATGTCCTGACTAATAAATAAGCTATCAATTTCTACCCTAAATACATCCACAACCACCTGTGGCAATATATTCCAATGAGTTACCACTCTGGCTGAAGAAATTCCTTTGCGTCTCTTTTATAAGAAGGTGCCCTTTCATCCTGAAGTTGTGACCTCTTGTGCTCGACTCTCCCACCTGGGGGAAACAACCTTTCTACATCTACTCTGTTCATGCCTTTCAACATTCAAAATGGCTCAAGGAGATCCCCCTCATTCTCCTAAATTTCAATGAGTACAGGCCAGGTACCTTCTCTGCATCAGAGAGACTGGGCACAGACTGGGAGATCACTTCACTAAGCACCTTCACTCTGTACGCACCAGTGACAGGGACCTCCCAGTGGCCAACCATTTCAGTTCTGGACCCCACACCCATAATCACATATATAATCCATGGCCTTCCAAGACCACCCGTAAATTGGAGGAAAACACAATTTTCCGACTGGGCACTCTCCAGCCAGATGGCATTAACATTGACTTCACTGGTTTCTGCCAGCCTGCTCTCTTTTCTCCCTCCCTTTCCTTCCCCCGTCTTCTTTCCCTCAGCTCTCCACCCCTTCCCTCTCTCTTCACCTAGCCATCCCTCCTCCCCCTGCTTGCTGCTGTGGCCTCCCTCCCTTCTCCACCTATTACCTCCTGCCTTTGTGGACATGCTCCCCCCCCACCCCTCCCCCTTACCTTTTTTGTTTGAACGCCTGCCGAGATTTTTCCATACCTTGAGGAAGGGCTCATGCCCGAAACGTGGGTTATGTATCTTTATCTTTGGTATATAAAAGACACTGACCTGCTGAGTTTTTCCAGCAAAATGTTTTTACTTTTGTTCCTTGTGATAATCAGTTTATTTTTTGTTAATTAAAAAAATTTAAACATACAGCACAGTAACAGACCATTTCGGTCTTCAAGACCATGCTGCCCTATTTACATCCAATTAACCTACACCCCTGATATGTTTCAAACGGTGGGAGGAAATCAGAAACCCTGGGGAAAACCCATGCAGACACGGGGAGGACGTACTGGAAGACATCATGAGATTCAGATTACTCACTGAGAAAGGTCATACTTTATACTTTAATATCTGTTTTGGGTGCACCTATCAATGCAATTGAATTCTTACATTTAACAGTAGCCGATGAATCGTTGAGAATAATGCTGATCCACTTTGAAAACTTCTGGGACACTTACTCAAATTTAGTTGATTGCTATCCATCCACAGCATTTGGGATGATCCTTAGTGTCTCAGTGAGTCTAGAAACCATGCAAGATGTGGCATATTTACAGATGGAAGTGTAACAGACCTTGCATAAAGTTGCATGTACAGTGGTGCTAACTTTCAAACCATATTTTGGATGGTGATAATTTTTCAGAAGGTAGGGTTTCCCAAAGTGGTACAAGTGCAGAAGAGTTTCACCAGAATGGAGTGTTTCATCTGTGAGAAGAGTCTCGATTGGTTGAATTTGCTTTTCTTAGGGTGGAAGACATTGAGGGGGAACCTGATGGGGGTGTACAAATTTATAAAGTGGCACAGATAGGATGCATTTTTCCCTGTAGTGGAAGTTCAGGGTCAAGGAGGACCAGGATTTGAGGAGATCCTGGGAGGAACATTTTCACCCAGAGGATGGTTGGAATCTGAGCTTGGGCTGCCAATGGTTTGAACAGAAGTCTGTCTGGCTGCAGAGGCTGAGGGAGTGCTGTAGGTGAATCCATGGACACTCAGTGTCTCTAAGGGGACTCTCTTTGGCTTCCCTTTTGTCCTATTGTAAGGGACATCTGGGAATACTCACGGCGACTCTTTGTTTGCTTTATGGAAAACAAAAGTTGAAGTTTATCATGTATTTTACATTTTTATGTATTTATACATGGCAATAGAAGGAACCCTGACCTTGTAGAGGCAATCACTCTCATGAAATTGTGACGATATGCATACAGCCGAGTGCTAAATGTAGACAGAAGAGGGACTAGACCAGAATGCCAACTTGGTTGGCATCGAAGAGTTGGGCGGGAGGAATTGTTCCGGACAGTTACACTATGATGCTATTCTTCAATCACCTCATTGTAGGAAGGATGTGGAAGCTGTGGTGAGGAGATTTACCAGGATGTTTCCTGGATGAGGCAAGGTTAGCAGAGCTGGGACTTTTCTCTTGGGAGCGCAGAAGGATGAGAGGAGACTCGATAGAGGTCTACAAGACAGGGTGGATAGTCAGTGCCTGTTTCCTAGGGCAAGATCAGCAAACACCAGAGGACATATGTACAAGGTTAAGAGAGTTGTGGGTCCTGGAATACCTTGCCAGGGATGATGATGGAAGCTGAAACATTGGGGGAATTTAAGAAACTCTTAGGCACACAGATAAAAGAAAAAAAAGAGGATTACGAGGCAGGAAGGGTTTAGTGCTTTTTGTTTAAAGGAAGGAATATGTGGGTCGGCACAACATCAAAGGCCAAATGGCCTGTACTGTGCTGTATTGTTCTATGTGTATGAGGCTACAGACCATCCCAATCAATGGGGTTAATGTAGGTGGGTACTTAGTAATCAGCATGGATTAAAGGTCTATTTAAGTGCTGGAGGACTTGATGACTAGTTGTACCGTGGGGCCATGCTGCCGCAGTGGAAATTTAACAACTATTAGTTACATTAACCAATAGATTTTAAATCACAGTACACAACATTCTCAGGAAAACATGCAGAGACAGAATGGTATTACTCAATTTCACTTCTGTAATCTTGAAACTTACTTTCCATGGGTAAATAACCTATTTTATTAGAGTTCATGCAAAAAAAAACTTTAAACTTTAATGGCCCTTTGAAAATATTTTTTATACAAATTATTCAAAAAAATCATCTGGATGGAATATAATAATATTATTGGGAGATGTAACTCAATTGGGGCAGCATGGGCCCATAGACTGAAAGGGCCTGTTGCCGGGCAGTACATCAAAATTTAAGAATTCTAAACTGAACCTCTTTCTCTTCCCTTACTGGAAATGATACAATATGTTAATTTTCACTGTTCAAATAAACAAAAAACGTAAAGCCTGAAATGACACATACTTACTATTATAAGCAGAATAAAATATATAAAATTGTAAAAAGAATGTGCATCCATGACATAATACATGATGTCCACCCATCCTTCCAAGGTGATAACCTGGGGAAAAAGCAAATAAATATCACATTGCTCTGAGGCTATTGAAATAACTGAGAAAAATAATCAAGACAATATTAAGTAATCATTTTCAATTCTGGACGATGCCTTTGGATAAGGGCAAAGATATTCAACAACAGAACACAAATCTGCAGCAGATTTTTATTTAATGCTGTATTATGCACAAATTTATGAAATTTCGTTAGACATTTTTTTAACAATTAGAACCATAGCACAAAATAGGTCCCTTCGGCCTGTGCCGAACCATTTTTCGGCCTAGTCCCACTGACCTGCATCATAGCCCTTCATGCCTCTCCCGTCCATGTACCTGTCCAAATTCTTCCTTAAAGGTTAAAATTGAGTCCGCACTCACCATTCCTTTTTAAGATCACGTCAGCGGTCTGGGACCATTAGTTTGTGGTGTGGGTTCCAACCAAAGAGAAATGTGTTCATGATCTACTGCAGGCCGATGAACATTTACACTGTCCTGCCTTGGAGCCCCTTCTGCGTCCGTCTATTTACGTTCAATAGCAGTGTCCTTCTCCCATCATTGTACAGAGGAGGCCATTCTGTCCTGGCCTCTAACTTTCCCCTCTCCCTTTTATTGTAGTGTACAGTTTCCCCCCCCCTCACCTTGTACTTAGCTAAAGGTCATTATGGAACCACCTCTGCAGGCAATGTACTCCAGATTCCAACGACTCATGCTAAAAAAGTTTTCCCTCATGATAATTTTATTTCCTTCCCCTCTCTTTTATATTGGTGACTTCTGATCTTTGTCCTGTTCACTGATAGGAAGAGCGTCACACCAACCAATCTGTTACCCTGTTACAACCATAGAATCTTAGAATACTACAGCACAGAAACAGGTCCTTCGGTTGTAAACTTGGCCAGTGCCATCTTGGGCATTAGTGTTCACTCCATTCAGGACACCAACAAGAGGCGGCACCTCCATCCTCAAGGACCTTCATCACTCAGGCCACTCCTCTTCACACTGCTACCATTGGGAAGGAGGTACAGGAGGCTGAAGGCAAGCACCCAATGCCACAAAAACACCTTCCCATCCACAATCAGATTTATGAATGGACAATGTACCACAGAAACTATCTCACTTTCTTCTCATCTTCTGCACTATTTTTTTTTCAAACAGTGTGCTTATGGAAATATAACGGAGCAAATTTTGTGTCTGCAATGCACAACAATTCTGCACTAAAATGGGAAACCTCATGACAATAGACCTGATTCTGAAGCCCAGCAGAGTCACGAGATTGGGACCAGTTAACACCATACACTGTGGAGGAAGAAAGCGGGTAAGATGTGAGATTTAAGTTTATTTGTCATTGTACAACGAGAAGGGTTGTTCAGCAAGCAGTCTAAGATGTTACCTCTAACATTCATACAGCCACTTTAAGTAGGATCGATCAATTTGCTAAGTATAGCGTGTGGTGAAGCCACCATTGTACATATTTGCATATGTAAATGACATGATCTTTTCTGTTTGGCCCTGCCCTCATTGGCCAGCTCATGACTCCTCCCCTTTCTCCCCCATAAAGGCCGCCATGCCACAAGCCTGCCCCCCCCAGTCCGAGTCCAGATCAGTGTGAGCCAGCAACATAAGGGATGCTGTCCATCTCTTGCTAAGAAAAGCCTTCAGTTCCAATAACTTCAGTCTTTGTACAGTTGATTGTGGATCATAATGTTGCAGTGAAAAGTGGACCAATTAGTACCAGAGCGGTGATAGCACTGTTGAGGGGATCATTTAGAAGCATTTAAGTCAGCCTTCTCCCCTGTGGGAGGAGGGAGAAGACATTTTGTCCAGGGTGTCACAAGTCTGTCAGTAAACAGTGTAAATGCTTTGATCTTGAATAAATTTATCTATTGAATCAAGTTTGAAACACACTCAACAAATGATCAATCAACTCTCTTAGTTAACTAATACATCCAGTGGAAATTGACAGTTTTGAACCAATTGTCAAAAATTCTTTATAAATGAAGATTTCTCAAATGCAGTTTGGAAGAGAGAGCGACAATTCTTTTCCAAGGAATTACAATCCTTTCTACAAATGTGTCTAATTTAGTGACATGCCACTGAGGGAACCAATCATGAAAACACAGCAATAAAATAATTGAACTTGCCTCTGCATACAATTAGTGATTCATATCTGGACTGTTCAACCTTGCATTTCTAATGAGTTCAGCAACCATCACAGCCAGCTCCACATTTAGGGAAAAGGAGGAAGAGATTGAATTTGACTACTTCTCCAATTGAGGGTAATTGCAACACTCAGCAACATGAACAGGGATTAAGCATAATGTAACATGGGTCAATCGGAATACGGTACTATTCCTTAAAGACTGAGCAGTTATGATTTAAATATTTGAGATTTCAAAACTGGTGGGTGTACCAGTCACTGTGATCACCTTTTCTCTTTGGAGGTGGCTGAATTAAGGTAGGAGATTAATATCTTCCCCCGCACAAATAAAGCATGGAATAATCTTCACCCTACCATACTCACACAACCAGACCCAGTTAAATTTAATACAGCTCTTCAAAAATCTCCTTGTTAAGCACACACTCTCCCCCTACCTCCAGTTTAAGTTCGCTAGGGAATAATACAGCCTTTTCTGTTTGGCCCTGCCCTCATTGGCCGGCTCGTGACTCCTCCCCTTTCTCCCCCATAAAGGCCGCCAGGCCACAAGCCTGTCCCCCCAGTCCGAGTCCAGATCAGTGTGAGTCAGTACACTGGTCTGCAAGTTCTGGGGATAGGTATATAAAGGTTTCATATGTTGTTACATTACAAGTAACGTGCATGCATGGGCAGAGTGGTCTCCACTTAAGAGAGAAAAAATCTCACAAAGAAAGATAGGGGAAATTGAGTGAGGAAACTCCAAAAATAAACAGAAAATGCCAAAAACAGGAGGTAAGGCAAGATCTTAAAGTTAATTCTGGTGCCATTCTTCAAACCAAAAATGATATTTAAGACCTAAGGACATATATGCCCCTCAGATCTTACAGCACACACACACATCATTAAACCATATCGATGGGCCAGAGAACTTTCAACTCCGCAAAGCTCATGGTTCAAGCCAGCACCAATTCCTAATCTGTGAAGTTAACCTTTATTTCCCTCCCCCCCCCCCCCCCACCCCCATCAGCTCCTTTTGCCAATAGTACTAGTGCACAGTTTCAGGAGGGAACCCCCCCATCCAACATCGAGAACTGGTTCAGTAAGAGAGTGGATCATCAATTTGTTGTGAGTTTTTTGAACTTGATTCAATGCATAAAATTAATTCAAGATCAAGGGATTCAAACTGTTTCCTGAAGGACTCATCACACCCTGGACACACTCTCTTCTCCCACTGGGAGAAGACTCTAGTCTGTGAAAGCATTCACAAACAGGCGTAAAGACCGGCAGTGAGAACGATGAACGACCGAAGGGACTGCTCACACTAAACCATTCGAGACTCTCATATTCATTAAGGCAGATTTATTTATTTATTGGTATGGATGAAATACTTGACTTGCATACTTATCATTTGTCTGTGTGTTTTGCCCGGTTGTATGTCAGCGTATTTTGCACCCAGGATCAGAGAACGCTGTTTCATCATTGTGGAACTTGTGTGATTAGATGACAATAAACTTGACTTAAAAAAAATGCGGGACTAATAAAATAGTGGCAAGCGGTTAGAGCAGGCAATACTGTATGCAGCACTCCATAGCAGCTGTGAGAGCAAGAGCTTGCAATCTGTTTACAGTCATTCTGAAAAAAGACACTTGGATACACACAGAACATTGTGAGCTGCTTTTTTTATTGGATCTGCTGTCACATCTCTAATCCCTCATGGATGGCATTGATATATGAATGTATGAGAAGCTTCACGTGTAATTTCACATTCACCCAGCCTCTGTCAGCATCAACAGTGTGGCGGCACCAAGTTGCAGTGAATATTTGTTCCCATTGATTTGCAACTTTATCAGGCAGCCTCTGGGATTTTCAGTGGAAGCTGTCAACTTCAGTTAAGAGAAAAGCAGAATCATTTGGAATCTCCAGCAGTGAAAATGATTGTGGAAACAACTGATGGATTTAATGATTGTTCCAAAGCAAGTATGATAACTGCACTTCCTCCCAACTTCTGCAAACCGGAATTATTCCTGAATACCTCCAGGCTCTTGCCTTTCCTTTGGACATTGCTCTCTCCTGCAGGAAACATTTCTCTTCAACTTTTGCGAATACTGTTTAACAACTCGAGTTGAATTAAAGCACCCTGTAGGTGTCCACTAATTATTTATCAGTGCATGCACTTATGCAATACAATTGTTGAATATTCAGAAAATCCATTTACAATTCTTCATGCAAAATGGTGTTTGAAATGTGAAGAATACACATTTTAAACAGTACTAGATCAATACCAACACACATATCCGATGCGGTCATTAATGGAAATAAGTGCTCTGTGATTAGTCAGAAAGGTTTGAAAACCTCTGTTTTAATTGTACCTAATTGACTCATTCCTTTGGTTTCAGAACTCCAAAGGAAATGGGCCAATGACAAATGTTCTTAAGCAAAATATTTCAGTAACAATTGGGTCTAGAGCAGCGGTTCTCAACCTTCCCTTCCCACTCACATCCCACCTTAAGCAATCCCTTTCTAATCACAGAGCACCAATGGCATAGGGATTACTTAAGGTGGAAAGAGTTTGAAAACCACTGGGATAGATTATTAGTGACAATATCAAATTGGAGGAAATAAGTGGTACAACTGAATCTCTCGTGTCTTTGTAACAACAATGGTGAATTATTAGCAAAGATAGATTCAATCTAAAAGAGATGGCACAAAAAACATTCTCTCCATATTCATACCATCAAGAACTCTCTCTCTCTCTCTCGAAGAGTCCCAATCCAAAAGGTTGATTGACCATTTCTCTCTGTGGATGCTGCCAAACCCACTGAGTTTCTCCACCTTATCTTATTTGCTCTGGGAGTTTGAATGATCATATCTCTCTATTCCAGCAGATACAGGTTACCCAATCTTTCCTCATGAGGCAATCTGCCCAATGCAGGTTTCATCTGGTAAACCTTGCCTGAACTGCTCCAAAACTCATTAACACGCTTACACACAGAGACCAATAAAGGACTAAGTTCTCCAGATGTTGTCCCATAAATGTCCAATACCACTAAAGCCTAAACTTCTGTTTTCCTCCAAAAATAAACACCAGTCTGTTAGCTTTCCTCATTACTTGCTGATCCTGTTACAATGGACACCAACATCCCTCTGAATCTCAGCACTCTGCAAGTTTTCATCTGTTGGTTAATTTTTGTTGGTAAAATGGACTGTTTCGCATTCTTTCCCACCATGCACTCAGTCTCCAGTCTTTTGCCCACCCACTTAACATATCTAAGGGGCTGTTGATGCCAGAATCTGAAGCAAAAATACAATCAGTGGGTCGAGCAGCATCCGTGGGAGAAAAAGAATGGTCGACATTTTGGGTCCAATCTCTTCATCAAGAGTGAAGAGTACATCTCTCCACAACCTCCTGGAATCCTCCTCACAACACACCTCCTAACCTATCTGTGCTGTCAACCAATGTCTTCTTCCATGCCACTTGGATAAACTGTAAAAAAATGTTGGGCATCTGCATCAATCCCTATGGCAGATCATTCAAGACCTCCCAGATGAAAGATCAACCGAATGTATGTATTTAACATTTTCACAGGTAAGCTAGAAGTTTTAATAGAAAAGGTAAAAGAGGCAGATTGATGTAAAGCTGATGAAAGCACAGAACATAGAACATTACAGCACCACACAGGCCCTTCAGCTCACAATGTTGCACCAACCTAATTACACTTACTCCACAACAATCTAATCCTTTCCTACCTCACACATATAACTCTCTATTTTTCTTTCATCCACGAACCTTTAAGAGTTTGTAAAATATTTCTATATATCAGCCTCCACCACCATGCATGCCAATACATTCCAGGCACCCACTACTTTTTGAGTAAAAACTTACCTCTGACAACTCCCTGAACTTTCCTCCACTCACCATAAATAGAGGTCCTCTGTCATTTGCTCTGGCTTCCCCAGGAAAAAATGCGCTGTTTTTCCACCCTAAACCCTTTGATAATCATGTATATACGCCTCTATTAAGTCTCCTCTTCATCACTCTAAAGAGAAAAGCCCTAGCTCTGTCACCCTTGTTTCCCAAGACATCTTCTCCAATGGTAGCAATATCTTGGTAAATCTCTTCTGCACCCTCTCTAAAGCATCCACATCCTTCCAGTAATGAGGCAACCAGAACTGAACTGAAATACTCCAAGTCTGGTCTAACCACGGATTGAAGAGATGGACATAATAAGCTGCTAGAATTAAGCAGAATGACGGCAGAGAAAAAAAAATTGTAGAGAGATACAGAATGGTTCATGTGGGGATATAAATCAGTTAAGACAGAAGATTGGCTTAAATTGAACAGAATACAGTACAGTTAGCGTAGTGGTTAGCGCAACACTGTTGCAAGAATCCCGGCGCTGGCTGTAAGGAGTTTGTACATTCTCCCCGTGTCTGCCTGGGTTTCCTCCCACCTTTCAAACTGTATGGGGCTTGTGGGTGAATTGGGTGGCCCTGCCATGTGGGCTGGATAAGCCTGTTACCGTGCTGTATGTCTTTAAAAAAAGTGTTTGGTAAATGAAAGCGATCTGGGGAGGGGGATGTTGAAGACACTGTGAGATGACTACCTTCAATGGCACTAGTGTCATGCTACCGGCTGCACTAACTGCATCTCCCTCTGTCCTTTATTCTTTAAATATTCAGATATCAAAAGAAGTTTTACTTCCCAAGAACAAAAATTGCACATTTGGCTAGATTATACAAGGTGTTCACTGCCAAGCACATTTTGGGACATTAGCAAGACTTTGCTCAGAAAAAAATAAACAGTTTGCATATTAGTTGAGAAATAAATACCTACATGAGATTGAGGAATAAATCTGTGATCAACATAAATTTCTTGTTTATTTTCATTGTGTGATGACATTGTTTAATGGATTTAATGTATCATGTATGTTGAACATTGAGTGGGTGGGGAGGGGGGGGTGAAGGAGGGAGGGAAGGGAGGGGGAAAAGGGGAGAAAATGACACTGTGTATATTCAAGAGGGAAATGTTTGTATGTATTTTGGTCAGTATGGTTCATAGTGTGAAAAATAAAAAAATTTAAAAAAAACATGCCTATAACAACATGAACAAAACAGATGGACAGAACTTCAATGTAAAGCAGTTACGGTAGACCTCCGTGACTCCCCATCCACTCCTTCCTTCCCACAAATCACCTCCTTGGCACCTACCCGTGTGACCGCAGGAGATGCTCGACTTGCTCCTAAACCTTCTCCCTCACTACCATTTGAGACTCCAAACAGTCCTTCCCAGTGAAGCACACTTCACTTGTGAATCCGTGGGGGTCGTCTACTACACCCAGTACTGTGTTATGGTGTCCTCTACATTGGAGACACTGGTCGCAGACTGGGAGATCACTTCTTTTGGCACCTTGGCTATGCATGCTGCAATAGCGGGGATGTCCCAGTGACTACCTGTGATAGTACAGATTCTATCACCCATGTGTATATGTACAGATTGTAGTGATTGGCTGAGAGTGTAGCCACACCTACTGCCAGGTCTTAAAGGATTGCTCCTAGCCAGACCAGGTCATTCTGGACTGGTCGACCTACTTGTGATATGCTCCAGTCTTTTAGTTAATAAAAGCCTTGGTTTGGATCAACAAGTCTTTGGTTCTTTCGACGCGCTCTACAATTTTATTAACTAAAAAGTTTTGAAAAGACTGGAGCATATCACAAGTAGGTTGACCAGTCCAAAGTTTTTACTTTGTGCTGAACCAGGTTTCGATAATATTTGGGAGTACAGTTTCGATCAATGGATAATGACAAGAAGCAAACAGAAATGTTGCAGAAGAAGATGCTGTAACAACCACATCCACCATATTAGAACATAGGAGGACATTTTGCTCATTCTGACAATGCAGGTCCTCAGAACATTCCCATCACTCCTGCAACACTTAAAAAACCTTGTAAAGATCTATAATATGGAAGATCTTAAATGGGCGTGTTTCAGTTGGTGGAAAGGGTAAACTGTAAGTCATGAGAAGACAATGAATCAGAATTTATTGTCATGAACATGTCATCAAATTTGTTCTTTTGTGGCAGCATCACAGTGAAAACAGTCATATAAACCACCTTTCAACAATAAATAAAAATATTCCAAGAAAAAGTCAAAGTAAGGCAGTGTCTGCAGTTCATTATCATTCAGGAATCTGATGGCAGAGGGGAAGAAGCTGTCCTCGTGCTCATCTTCAGGCTCCTGTAACTTTTACCCCAGCGGGGGAAGAGGGATGACCTGGGTGGTGGAGGTCCTTGACGATAGAGGCGGCTTTCTTTCAAGACCACGTCTTGTAGATGTCCTTGATGGAGTGAAGTCTGGTGCCTGCGATGTCACTGGCCGAGTTAACAACCCTCTGGAGGTATTTTTTTCTTGCCCTGAGCATTGCATCACCGTCTGGTAAGGAGGTGCCAATCAATCAGAATGCTCTCCACGGTGCACCTGTAGAAGTTTCCGAGAGTCTTGAGTGACATACCGAATCTCCTCACACAGTATAGCCGCTGGCGAGCCTTCTTCATGATTGCAACAACACAGAGGCTCCCAGGATGAGCACCAAGAAATCAAATTAGGAACTCAGAGGAAACTAGCTGGACTCAGAGAAAGGCAAGAATGTGGAATTCACTCTCTAATGGAGTTTAAAGTGAATGGATTGTTGGGCAACCAGAAAACAGATGAGATCTTTGAAGATTATATTGATAGAAGGTGATGAAAACAGAGGGGAGGCAACTTAAATGTAAAAATTGCTGGAAAAACTCAGCAGGTCAAAGAGTACAGACTATGTAGCAAATATAAAGATACATAACCAACATTTTGGGCTTGAGCCCTTCATCAAGGTTATGTCAGAGCAGCAAGGATTACAGATGGGGAACAGTGAGAGAGAATCCCACAGAACTCCCTTTGGAGAGAGGAGGAACACTTCTTTAGGGTAGGCACCTCACAGAGAGATTTCAGTTTTGCAGTAGACAGCAGTAAAATAGGAAAGTCTGCAGACACCCTAATTGAAGTAAAAACACAAGGCTGGAGAAACTCAGCAGGTCAAACAGTGTCCTTCATATGGCAAAGATAAAGGCACAGAGCCAACATTTCGGACTTGAGCCCTTCATCAAGGTAAGTTTCTGAGTTTCTCCAGCCTGTGTTTTTACTTCAATCAGGGAGTCTGCAGACTTTCACGTTTTACTTAAATGTGCTGTGGCCCTAACCTGAACCCTTGTTGAGATTGGCCGTGCTGGGCCACTGTAATTGATGACATTTTGGTAAGCTTTCATTTTCAATCATAACAATCTCAGCCATTTTCCCCAATGATCGCGGATTTAGTTTCTGATCAAAATTGAACCTAATTAGATGTACCTTTGCTTCATCAAATTTACAGTGACGTTTCTCAAGTTCATTAACCTTCAAGCCAAATTTTTTAAAATTTCAGAATTCCATCTCCAACGAAACATGCACTACTCTACGCAACATTACTTCTCTCTGAAGCAAAGTCATTTATTTCCAAATTTCCAAGGTAAACAGTTCCAGGTCATTAAGCTTAACACAAACAATAATGCTTTTAATTAACTGTAAATCTGAAACTGGAAGGGAATTCATTCGGGATTTGAGTAAACAGATCTTTGCTTTAAAGGAAGCTCATTTAACCTCTGGGGTTAGCTTCTGCTTGGTTCCTTGATGTGTGTGAGATTTGTGACCGTGTTTAGATGGAGTTATGGTTCAGTGATCAACCTTGCTTGATTCAGAATGCTTTGTTAAAAGCCCACTTATATTGGTCATTATGATATTGATGTATGGGGGAATAAGCTGACTGCTGAATGGCCCATATGATAACAGCACCAGTTTACTTTCTCATCTTCAATTATTTATCCCTTGACCCCATTCCATTGTAAGTGGTTTCAAAGTTCGTGAAATCAATTTTTTTTAAAATTAAATTTGGGCATAGAGCACAGTAACAGGCCCTTCCGGCCCATGATCCCGTGCCGCCCAATTAACCTACAACTCCTGGTTCACTTTGAAGGGTGGGTAGAAACCCACCCAGACATGGGGAGAGTGTACAAAACTCCTTACAGACGTCGGATTCGGGTCGTCGGTGCTGCAACAGCGTTGCACTAACCGTCCTGCCCCATTTGTTTTGCATTCTATTTTAAGTAATAGCAATCATTTGCGCTGAGTAAAAAGCAAGTTCTTGTTGGCTCTTACCATGGTTTTGTTGCATGGAAATTCAAATAATACCAGTGTTGGCACGATAGAATGGGAGGTAGAGCTGCTGTAGTGCTTTATTCCCAACTGAACTGCCCCACCGCGTGAATGCAGGAAATCATTGCTATTCCATAGGGTAGGCAATTATTCACGGCCTGCCCAGCTTGCAGCTGGTGCCCCTGTTCTGCTGCGGGAACACGAAAGGCAGCAGTGGCTGGGACAGGGAATTCCTGGTGCAACAACAGTATCGGTTAGTCTCAACTGCAATGCAGATTCCACTCCCAAAACAGAGCAGCAACACTAAAGCAGGGCTACTCTAAGAGGCCACAGAAGCCAAGAGTGGCAGGAAGATCGGTCAGCCCATTGTATGCTGGTTCTGTATGAGATCATTTCCTGTCTGCACCCGAGAGCACTGAAAATTCTCTCCTGTTCATACACCTAACGAGATGCAACAGTTAAATCAGTAGCCAGTGCATTTGGCAATTTGTTCCCAGTAGATGGGGGTCACAGGGGCGCAGCCGATAGAGTCGCTGCCTGACAGCTCCAGCCAACCCAGTTCAATCCCGACCATAGCTGCTGCATGGGTTCTACATGTCGCCTCTGCAGCCATGTGGGTTTCCCTCCAGGCGACCCTGTTTCCTCCCTCATCCCAAAAGGTATGCTGAATTTATTGCTCCAACTTCTCCTGTTTCTGCTCGGCCACTCCCCATGCGCCCCCTCTCTCTCCCTATCCTTCTGTCTCCTTTCTTTCAGCTCCCCACCTTCTCCATTCACAGTTTACTAATTGTGCCCTCCCTTCCTTATCCACCCCCTACCTCCTGCCGGTGGGACTGTGCTCCCCCCTTCCCTCCACCATTTCATTCGGGTGCCTGCCTACATTTTATTCATTCCTCGATGAAGGACTCAGGCCCGAAACATTGGTTATGAACCTTTATCTTTGCCATATAAAGTGTACTGTCTGACGTGCTGAGTTTCTCCCACATTGTTTTGACTTCAATCTCTGCATCTGCAAACTTTTATGTTTTACTGGATTTATTGGTTTTCACGACGTTGCTCTAAACTTTCTTTCCCTCCCCCCAACCCCCACATGTCTCTCCACCACTCGCTGCTACTCCCCCACCTCTATCTATGCAATTTATTTTACTTTAGTCATGATGAAGTTTTAACATCCAAAACATTGACCGACTATTGCAACTCAAGGATGCTGCCAGACCTGCAGATTTTCTCTAGCAACATTTTCTCACCATCTCCAGCTTGTGTGCTTCTGTTTTGCATGTTAAATCAACCACTGCAATTGACCCATGGTATGTAGGTGAGTAGTAGAATCTGGGGAGCGGGGAGTATGGGGGAGGGTGAAATTGGGATTTGTGAGGTTGTTGGTCAACTTCAACTTGAATTCGATGGGCTGAAGAGCCTGTTTCCCTGCTGTATGAGTCTGACATTGGCCTCGTCTGGCTCTTTGAGAAGGAGAAGTGCATTATTCTGTGTCGGTGTGAATGACAAGCCAAACTGATCTTTGGAGGAAGATCGGTCTAGTTTTATGCTGAATATATATTTTCCCAAAATTAAATTTATATGCGCAACTTTTTTTAAATTTTCAATTGTTAGTCGTTGAAAGTGGAATACCTCAAGAGCTTCAATTTGAGTTGTTTTACTGCAGTGAATACGGAGGCATCGTTAGCAAGATAAACAGGCAAGTGTGCGTCACAAGAGAGTTTAACCTGGAAATTGGAGCCATTTGCACATGCTTTTATGCAGCAATTATGTCACGAAGTTGTTTTGCTCGCATTTAGATTGCTTTGGCAAACATATTCAGGTTCATTAGCGACCTATCGGGAACTGGGTTTCCCAGCTCACTTTACCCCAGGTGACCTTTGCCAAGCATCAGATCCTCACTGAATGCGGTCACGTGAATAACACTGTGCGTTCCCTCTTCTGCCAGCTCAGGTTAGAGAAAGCTATGACCTTCATTATTAACTTGCAAAAAAAAGGTCAAAGGACATCACAAAGGGTTTGGGAATGATTCAAGTGTCTACCCCAGGGATGGCCAACCTATGGCGCATGAGCCAAAAGTGGCGCATTGGATGATCAGATGTGACGCAGTGCACGCCAGTGCTAATAATAAAAAAGTAAGCCTACTCATGCCCCGCTCTCTCCCCACAGCCGTGTATCAGTCCCAACTAATTCCACTACCTGCTCTCTTCCCTCAGCCTTGTGCCAATCCCTACAGTGATCCAACTGCCCCGGTTGGTCTCTCCCCACAGCCTTGTATCAGTCCCAACTAATCCCACTGCCCTGCTCGCTCCCCACAGCCCTGTATCAGTCCCAACTAATCCCACTACCCTGCTCTCTTCCCTCAGCCTTGTGTCAGTCCCCACACTGATCCCACTGCCCCACAGCCCTGTATCAGTCCCAACTAATCCCACTGCCCTGGTCTCTCCCCATAGCCTTGCATCAGTCGCAATTCCACTACACTGCTCCCTGTCCACAGCCCCGTGTCAGTCCCCACACAGATCCCACTAACCCACAGCCCTGTATCAGTTCCAACTAATCCCACTACCCTACTCTCTCCCCACATCCTTGTATCAGTCCCAACTAATTCCACTACCCCACTCTCTGTCCACAGCCCCATGTCAGTCCCTACACTGATCCCACTGCCCCGCTCTCTCCCCACAGCCTCGTGTTGGTATTCACATTGATCCTACAGTCCCACTCTCCCCACAGCCCCGTGTCAGTCCCCACACTGATCCCTCCCTACAAATAAAAAAATTACAGGTATAATATGGTGTTCACACAATATATACATCGCATAACACCCAATTTCACAGAACATATTGTGAACGTTAAGCGGCGCAAACCCATGTAATTTAACTCCAAATATTAAAAGCTTGGCAAAATCCCAAAACAGACTCAAAAGTCTCATTAAGGCAAGTAATATTTATCTTGTTTTTATATTAAATAAATATCATGTAAAAATGCTAAATATGTCTATATTAACATATTTTTACAAGAATTGAATGGGGTACAAGTTACATGGTGCATTTGAACTCTTATGTGAAAAGATTGATGTATGGACTGTAAAAGGTTGGTTGGCCACCCCAGGTCTACACTGTTCCTATTAAAAGATTAACCCTGCTGTGAACTAACCCTCTTCATTCTCCTCCCATTTCCAGAATACAAGATCATGCACCACTGGTTTCAAGGTCAATTTCTATCCTGCCGTTGTCAGATTCCTGAAGGTGCCTCACACTTGTAATGTTCCCTCTGTAACGTTGCACTCTGTAGTTAACTACTGTATTCAAATTCCCTTGCATTCTCATCTGGAATAAACAAAAATCAAATATGGCTCAGGCCATACATTGCTCTGCCCCAACTTTATTGGATCTTTAAGTAAGTCTCCTTGAGATACCTTTCATTAATTTGCAGATGGACAAACGGACAATTATTAGACATTATTTAGAAAAAGCACAGAAATGAATCTTCAGGGTGTTAAGTTGTTAATTATCGCTATTGAAGTAGAACAGTAGACATTCTGGTTTGGTAATACTCGCAAGAATTCATTTAAATTAGTAATGGAAGTGGGCAGATAAGGAAAATTTATGAATATTTATGTCAGAGCCAAGTCTGTTTTAAGCACTAAATGGGTATTATTTTACCAAACACAAACCCACACACAGGCATGTGTACACCCCGACACCCCACACACACAGGGTATGTGCACCTGCAAACACCTCCCCCCCCCACACGCACAAACAGGTGCATGTGCACACACACAAGTGCACATATACGCCTGCATGCATACACACACACATGCACAGAATCCTACAGCACAGAAACAGGCCCTTTGGCCCAACTTGTTTCTGCTGAACAATCAAGTCCTACTTGCCTCAGTTCAGCTCACATCCTTGTACCGGCTTTTTAAAGATTACAGTTCTATCCTCCTCTACCACTTCCTCAGGCTGCTCATTCCACATACCCACCAGTTTCTGCACAAAGAAGGAGCCTCTCAGACCCCTTTTAAATAATTCCCCTCTCATCTTAGATAACTGCCCTCTAGTTTTAGATCCCCTACCCTGCTATTAGAAGAGGCATTGTCGGTGCTTGCGACTCAGCTTGGCGGCGAAAATAGTTTTTTTTTTGCATCTCGTTCTTGTTTTCAGAGGTTGAAATGTCCTCTATGAAGCCGAGATAAACAAGTCTTAAAAAAAGTTCCAATATTTGAGAGACATTTCATTCTCTTTTGACCACTGAGGATATTTGTGAAATATTACATCAAAAAGGAATCAGTCGAGTACAGACTGGAGCTGAAGCCTCTGCAGGGAACCAGAGTTCAGATGCCAAAAATATGGCATTTATCAGGGCTCTTTATTATGTGGGGCGAATCAACTCGCTCCCTATGGTATAAAAACAAACAAGACAAATGTGGTCACTCTAAATTTAACCAGACAGATTCGACAGTTCCTTCAAACTTGGAAGATTTTGATATTTATACAGGCCATTATCTCACTGACTGGAGTCACCTTCAGAAGAGAGATGGGAACATCTTATTGCTTACTTTGTGATAAATTCTTGAACCCTTTTCACTGAACGAGGAATAACGTGACCTCGGAAACCTTGGCAAATTTCTACTGATGTGTGCTGTCTGGCTGCATCACGGTCTGGTTTGGGGATACCAATGCCCTGAATGAAAAGCCCTACAAAAGGTGGTGGACACAGCCCAGGACATCACAGGCAAAACCCTCCCCACCATCAAGAACATCCATAGGGAACACTGCCATCGGAGGGCAGCAGCAATCATCAAGGATCCCCACCACCCAGTGCACGCTCTGTACTCGCTGCTGCCATCAGGAAAGAGGTCTAGGTGCCACAAGACTCACACCACCAGGTTTAGGAACAGCTGCTACCCCTCCACCATCAGACTCCTCAACAACAAACTCAATCAGGGACTCATTTAAAGACTCTGAATTTTGCACTTTGATTTTTTTTTTCTCTGTATTGCTCAATTTCTTTACATTTATTTGTTTACACGAGTACATTGACTACAGTTTTTTTTCCACTGCCAATAAATGGCAATTCTGCCTCGCCCACGGAAAAAGAATCTCAGGGTTGTATGTGATTCTCTAACAATAAATCTGAATAAACTTGGTTAATAAATAGAGCAGTGGTTCATATTTCATTCACTGTTTGGATCAAAAAGTTTCCCTGTAGAAAAATATTGGTTGGTTTCTTCTAATCTTCTCTTTATCTTCTATTTTTACTATCCCCATTTCACTATTTTCAAAGTCAACCTGGAGTATTCATGCTGAAGTATTCAGTACCATGACAAATTGTGCTGCAATAATTTATATGAACAAGTTAAAGATAGTCAAGACTATTTTATACATAAAACAGGCATTTTCCTGGCTGAAGTTGAACACTGAACTTTTATACCTACAGCACAGTAACAGGTCCTTTCAGCCCATGAGCCCATGCCACCCAATTAACCAACACCAGTGCGTTTTGAAGTGTGGGAGGAAACAGGAGCACCTGGAGGAAACCCACAGACACAGGGAGAAGGTGCAAACTCCTCACAGATAGCGCGAGATTTGAACCACGGTCGCTGGCGCTGTAACAGCACTGTGCAAACCATTACGCTAACCACCCTTCACCCCAGACAATACTTCAACGTGTGTAATTTCATTTATCAAAAAATGTCTGCATTATTTTCTTTTAAATCAAATACTTGATGTGGTTTTAAACCTAAGTCACCTTGAGCACAAAGCATTGGAAGTGGAAGAGCTGTTTAAGAAAGCAAACCAAATCCCCCATGATCTTTGACTGTAGACAGAGCAGATCTTAAAAGTCAGCCTGCTTATACTGAGTTTTTAAATAATGCTGAATAAGTCATTATTCCTGGGCTCAGGGATTTCAAACTTCAGGAATCAGTGAATGTCATGAAAGGGAGAAGTGAAGAAAAGAAGAAACTGTCGACATTGGTGGAAACATCAGGATTGAAGGACACAGATTTAATATGATTAGTGGAAGAACTAATTCAACCATGTCATAGTCGATGCCATAGTAAATTGGAGGAGCCACAACTGGATGGCATTAACATTGACCTCCTTTTTCCATTAGCCCACTCCCCTTTCTCCTGTCTTCTTTCCTTCAGCTCTCTATCCATTCCACCCCCCCCATTTGCAGGTGGTGCCCTCCCTCCCATATCCACCTATTACCTCCTGCCTGTGGACCTGTGCTCCTCCTCCTGTTTCCCCCCCCCACCCCCCACCATTCTGTTCAGAACACCTACCTACATTTTGCTTTTAAATTGATGAGGACTCCAGTCTGAAACATTGGTTATGTATCTTTATCTTCGCTATATAAAGTAATGCTGTTTGACCTGCCAAGTTTCTCAAGCATTGTGTCTTTACTTCAATCACAGCAACTGGAGACTTTTGTGTTTTAGATCATAGTCAATGCCTGCGATTCACTGAGAGGCTGGTGTCAAGGGATTGAACTATAAGCTTCTAAAGGAAATTGGATAGATACTTCAACAAAAGAGCTGGAGAGTGGAGCAAAACGGATTTCTGGGAGAGAGCCAGTATGGTACACAAATATGCTGGACTGCAAGCTTTCGACTACTCCTGCTGCTTGGCATCTTTCAGAGGTAGAAAACTGCCTCCCGTTTTTGTAATCTTAATTCTTCGTGCTGCCAACCCAAGGTGAAGCAGTTGGGGTTCTTCATAAGGAATTTAAATACTGTGCTCAGTTATCACAAACATTTTTATTTGGAGCAAACAAAACTTGTGGCACAGATGCCGTGTTTCTCCAACCCACTATTATTCTGCAAGATGACTCTCTTGTCCAGTGTCCAGTATTTTATGTTTGATTTTGTGTATTCTTTTATAATTGGTGTACAGCACTTTGGAGCAAGGTTCCATTGTGTTTAAAATGTGCTATAGAATTAAATATTCAATTCAATTTGATTTCCACTGTGCCAAGTATCTGTACAAAGATTTGAAGAACGTCTGCGTGAAAAGCAATGATATCTGGAAAATATTTTTCTCATGTCAGAAATAAACCATAAGACATAGGAGCAGAAATAGGCCATTCAGCCCATCAAGTCTGCCCCACCATTTAATTATGAGCTGATCCATTCTCCCACTCAGCCCCCACTGCCCAGCCTTCTCTCCACAACCCTTGATGCCCTGGCTAATCAAGAACCCTTCAATCTCTACCTTAAATACACCCAATGACCCGGCCGCCACAACCGCCTCTGGCAACAATTTCACAGATCTACCACCCTCTGGCTAAAGAAATTCCTTTGCATCTCTGTTCCAAGTGAATGCCTTTCAATCCTTTTGCCCTAGACTCTCCCACCATGGGAAACAACCTTTCTATATCTACTCTGTTCAGGCCTAAATAAAGGGGCATTCAGTTTGATCAGATCAATCTTATCAGTCTGATTCTCACATTTATTTCTCTATAAACTATTCTGTCCCTGTGCCCATCAACTCCACCACACCCCCATCCCCAATTTTCCTGCACCACCGATTACATACAAGGCGGTTTCACCTCGAGCCTCCACCTCGAGGCCGGCTAAATTCGCAGAGAAAAATTCGAACTCACCCTTTCAAGGAGCACTAAAGGGTTGCTCTTGTGCCACTTTCTTGAAGAGTGGTGCCTGGTAGAGCACTCCAGAGCCGATGGAAGCAATGCAGCTGGTGCCACAGCACCCGCCGAGTCGATGTCATTCACACGTGCTGAGCGCGGAAGGAGCCCTATAGTGGAGAATGGTGACCCCAGAGCAGGGAGGAAGGTTGTCTGGGATGTTTGCAGCCAGTCTTATTGCCCAGGCAGAAATGGTTCCCTGCCGTGCATGCTGTTGGCATTTTAAAAATCTTACTCCTGCATCTCAGGCTGATGACATCATCAGCCTGCCCCGAGCCAGCCACTTGCAGCACCCCTACATTCACGAGGCATGGCGGAGCATTGCACTCTGCCATTGACACTGCCTCAGAGAGGGATTGGAGTCGGCACCTTGGAGCATTCACCAATGCATGGTTTCCAACATGAGGGCAGAGAATCTCCGCCTTTATGTTCGGAAAATGTTTTGCTTTGTGAAAGGGCCAAATGTTGCAAACTAACCAAGCAGCACATCCCTGGCACGTGGAGGGAAGTGGAAGAACAACAGGGGAACATGCTCCTAGTTTCTTGTGTTCACTCAGACAGCATCAGAGGTCAGAACTGGACAGTGACTCCGTTACCCTTTAGAGATTGATTGTCCTGCATGTGAAAGATCAGCAACCAATCCCTTATCTCTGCAATCAAGCATTAAGAGATGAACATGCTTGATACAGGCAATCATCTAGTTTTACTTCCACACCCAGCAGGCAACTTTCACTTCATCCCAATGTTTCTGAGCAGGGGACGTATCATTTAACCAGAGAATCCATCATTGCACAGCTACGTCCACAGCTGCATCACAAACATTGTTGCTGTCTATTTAAACTCAAAGCATCCGTCCTTTAGCAGGTTATAAACTTATCAGTTACATAAACAACATTAGGTGCATGCAACGTCTCAATAATAGCAGTAAAACACGAAAGTCTGCAGAAACTGTGACTGAAGCAAAAACACAACGCTGAAGAAACTCAGCAGGCCAAGCAATTTACTTTACGCAGCAAAGATAAAGATACATCACCAAGGTTTCGGGCTTGAGCCCTTCATCACGGTGTGAAGAAATGTTGGCACCTGAACAAAATGGACTCAAGCCCGAAATGTTGGTTACGTATTTTTATCTCTGCTATATTAAAGTACATCTTGAGCTTGTGGTAAACCACTGTTACACCATGATTGGCTGCTACTGATGGGTCACGCTTCCCGAGACCGATCCTACTCATAGCCCCTTGCATGCCACCCTTTTACTTTAGCTCTGATCAATCAAGGAGGTGGATGGTTGCTTGATAGTGTTCCAGTCTTTAGCTATTGAAAGCCTGATTGTTTCACTATTCAGCCTTTTCTGAATTATTGATGGTACATCAGACCTGTTAAGTTTCTCCAGCAATTATGTTTTTATTTAACTCAATAATAGCTCTTTTGCAGTTCAAATGAAACATTCGGAATCCCACTGGTGATGTTTCTTTACTGCAATATATCCATATCTTACTTAGAACACCAAAACATATGTTGCAAAGATTTTCTAAACTTAAATTTAATTTTCTCAACTTTAATCAGATAGGAGCTCAATGACAATGAATTTACAATGAAAATGAATAATTATGTTACTTATTGTCATTTAGAGGACTGGAAAACAAAATAATTACATCTATGAATGCTCCAGGGCCTTACCTGAAAAATGGCAATCCAGGCATATCCTATATTATCAAAATTAATGGCACCCTTATGTGGGTTAACATCTCCGGTTCTGCACACGTTATAATATTGGTTCCAGTTTATGCAGCCACTTGTGTTCTTCAGTTCCAGACTATACTTTGGATGACGGTTTGAATCTATGCTAAGAAAACATTCAGCTCCATTCTTCTTCGAATTTGGAAGATCCTGACATTTCTGCATGCCATTATCCCGAGGCAGTGAGCAAATGAATGGAGTCTCATCACCATCGATGTGGTAATATAGAGGTAAAGAAACATTGTAATACCTAAGAAATAAAATGAGGGGGATTAGTGAACATTCATTCCTTTCAACACTGCATCCACAGCATATTCTATAGATAAATTCAAGCTCAAAGGGTGTACACTTCACTGACAAGGAAAAAAAAAGATCCATCATTAATCAGTAACTTAGCCTTCAAAAGTGAATGCTCATCTTTGCAACTTAGTTAGGTAGATGGAGGTTCACATCCCGCCCAAATATTTCTTGAGCCAGCTTTGGTGCGTAGCAATGGTCTTTCAGGAAATCACAGTTGAGGAGATGCTGGGAAGACCAGCACTGGATGATTATCTCTGGGTTGGCTTGGGACGTTTATGGTGGGCTGGCTTCGTGATCTGCTGCAGTGGCAGGACTCCCATGTGGTTGCTGGGTGCAGAGTAGCAGGGTTCTGAGCCATTGCCAATTAGTGGCCAAGTCAGGATAATACTTGGCTTGATGTGATATTTGGGAAGAAGGTTTTCTCATGCCGCCATAGCAATTGTTCTGAAGACCATGGGCTTGGGAGGACCTTTTCTTCTATTTGTTCCCAGTACCAGGTTCAAATATGACCATATCTGGCATAATATAAAAACAACCAAGCATGCCATTTTAAAGCAGCCATTCTCAACAATTTTTTTTTGGCCATGTCATCTTTAGAACTCTGCTCAAAGTTTATGTGACCCTTCCCTGTAAAGCAGTCAAGTTTAATTTTTTTTTAAAATTTCGACATACAGCACGTTAACAGGCCCTTATGGCCCACGAGCCCATGCAATGACATTAAAAACATTTTAAAAATTCTAATTTCAGTAAAAACAGTGATTTTTTTTGTTAATAATTTCTATCCTTGGCTCCTTTAATTATGTGGTGGTCCCCAGGGGTGGGAGAACATAAGGCCACCTGTTGAGAATGGCTGGTTTAAGCATCCTGGACATTACATACCTTATGAATTAGTATTCAATAATTAAACTTTGTGATTGAGGACATTTAACATGTCGCCACATAGGACAGAATACCATTTGGGTCTTTGAATTTCAAGGAATGATCCTAACAATTCCACTCAGTTGGGTTATTCCCATTGCCCTACAAATGTTTTCTTTCCAAATAGCCATCTATAAGAGGATGATGAAGCTCCCATCTCCATCACAATGAGCTGGGTGCTTTGTTGAAGACTCGATCATTTCAATCAAGTCTCCAATTCAATCCAGCTCTTGAAAAGATCATTTGGATCAAAGATAAACTTCCTTTTTAGAAGGACTCAAAAAGAGTTAATATTTGGGTAATTGATCTGAATTGGTTACAGTAACTTCATTTCTATCTGTAGAGATACTGAACATTTCAAACATTTTTCATTTTATTTATTTCAGGTTTCCAGCATCTGCAGTATAGATTTCAATTTCACTTTCAAGTTTATTCGCAAAATAATCATTGTTCAATAATCAACTCATGTTTCCTGAAATGAAGCTTTGTTTCCATTAACTTAATGATTCAAAATGGTTAATTTTCTATCTTGGAGTTTGCGGAGGAGCTAGTGGAGTTGTTCAAGTGAACCTGTATGGACTCGAAGGGCCGACATGGCCTTTTTCCGTGCTGTAAATGGTTATATGGTTATGGAGGTTGGTATTTGTTGTCAGTTGCATGCACCAACATTTGCAACATGGTAGCATTTGTGCATTTGAATTCTGTTTCCAAAATTCCCTGGACCTTGACAGAAAAGCACAGTAATACCTCTGGTATCCAGAATTCAAACCACTAGCGGAAAATAATACGGACTTTTAAAATTGACACGCCTTCCCATTAATTCACTAATCATGCACCTCAAGCAACCAGAAAATTCACTTATCCAGCAGTCCCCATAGGTCCCGGACACTATTTTGAAAACAAAGAACAATGCTCTTGAACTATCCCTTTGTGCACTTAAGTGCCTGGGATCATTAGTGTTTGGTATTTCACTGAATAAACAAGACAATACAAGTGGTAACCTTAGACAAAGCTTTACTAATTAAACTCAAACAACACTATGTTCAACATGAACTTTGTGTAATGGCGTCTGGTATCAGCCAAGCTCAGTTTTTTAACTGTCGTGCCTTGCCGGGACTCACGCATGCACGATGGGAATGGCCGTCTATACTTAGGCATGCTTTCACAGACATGAGTGTAGTGTATTTGACCATGACCTTATGACTGCTGTCACTTGATGTCCTCTGTGCACAAAATTTTCAGGCAGGCGTTTTTGATTTAAAAAAAAATCAGAAGTGAAGATCTTGGACGATTTTAACCCCCAGGCTAAATGCTGCTTTTCTGGGTAATGAAATTGTCAGATAACAGACATCTAAACATCCTTGATCTACAAACTTCCAGCATCCCTCTTGTAAAATATGTACAAAACTTATTTCTATTCAGATAACTATTTGGGCGACTTACAACTGCATTTCAAACCAACAGATATTTTTAGATTTCAATCAAAAACATGATAGAGTTGTTGACTTCAGAGAAAGTCAATTCCAAAACTTGATTAACACATTGAAGACACTCAGGGTGGAAGTTCAAGGAAATACTATTTACAAATAAAGATTTGCCCATTTAAGACAGAGATGTGGCAATTTTTTTTATTTCTCAGAGGGTTCAAAATTCAGATTTATTGTCAGAGGACATACATGACATCACATGCAGCCCTGAGATTCTTTTTCCTGTGGGCCAGGCAGAATTTCTACTTATCAGTAGTGCAAAGAAAACTGTCCTCAAGAACTGATAAGTGTACAAAAGAGAGATATGTAAACAAGAGGGAAGTGCAAACAAACTGTAATACAGAAAATAAATATTCAATATTGGGCCAAGTAAGAGTCCTTAAACGAGTCTCTGATTGAGTTTGTGGTTGTGGAGTCTGATGGTGGAGGGGGAGCAGCTGTTCCTGAACCTGGTGGTGTGAGTTTTGTGCCACCTACACCCCTTTCCTAATGGCAGCAGCGGGAACAGAGCGTGTGCTGGGTGGTGTGGATCCTTGATGATTGCTGCTGCTCTCCAACGGCAGCGCTCCCTGCCGATTTTGCTAATGATGGTAAAAGTTTTGACTGTGGTGCACTGGGCTGTGCATTGAGACTTTGGAACTATCTTCCACAAATGACATCGGAAACCTTTTTAAAGGAAAAGTGGACAGCCTCATGGTAAGAAACAGATGAAAGATCACTGAGTGTCAGTGGAAATGTGGAGTTGAGGGTCAATCAGACAGCGATCTTCATGAATGGGAAAATTAGCACATGGGTTTTTCACAGAACATGCAGATTCCCTGTGTATACAAGAGTGGACATTCAGAAGCTGAATGGACTATTTGATGATATGGGGGGGGCGGGCTTTTGTCATGAATACACTGCCAATTCTACGACAGTGGAGTGATGCAGCCAGAAGAGCACCAATAATGGTGGGTGGTATGGTTAGTGCAATGCATCAGTGACCCGGGTTTGAATCTGGCACTGCTGGGAAGGAGTTTGTATGTTCTCCCTGTGTCTGGGTGAATTTCCTCCAGGCGCTCCAGTTTTCTATCACTCTTCTAAACTTACAGGGGTTGTAGGCTAATTTGGGCAGCATTTAAATTTAACCTTTGTTCAACTCTGACCTCCGAAGCAGTCTATTGGGAGTCCTCATATCCCCCCCATAGTATTTTTTCTGAGATTCTTCAGTTTCTTTCCTAGCCCAAGATGGTTGGTTGGTTAATTGGCCAGTGTAAATGGTAAACTTTCTGGAGATGATTAGGTTGGCACAACACTGTGGGCCAAAGGGTCTGCTCTGTGCTGTAGAATGGGAAAATTGTTGTGGAATGGGTAGGAGAAACAGTCAGAATCTTTCTCCAAGGGTAAACATCAAGTTTTTGAGGCCATGAGTTTAAGGGGAGAGAGAGAAAGTTTAAAGGAGAAGTGTGGGGCAAATTTAAATATACAGAGAGTGACAGGTGCCTGGAATGGGCTACCAGGGGTAGTGACGGAAACAGATCTGCTTATAGATAGATAAATGAACATGGAGGGAGTTGAGGGATATATATCACGGGCAAGCAGAGATTTTTTATTTTAATTTGTAATCATTCTCGGTGCAGACCTTGTGGGTTGAAGGGTGTGATAGTACAGATTCTATCACCAATGTGTATATGTACATATGTACAGATGGTAGTGTAGGATGACTGTGATTAGCTGAGAGCGTACCCAAACCTACTGGCAGGTCTTAAAGGATTGCTCCCAGCCAGACCAGGTCATTTTGGACTGGTCGACCTACTTGTGATATGCTCCAGTCTTTTAGTTAATAAAAGCCTTGGTTTGGATCAACAAGTCTTTGGTTCTTTCGACACGCATTACAAAGGGACTGTTCTTGTAGTTTTCTTTGTTCTATAGTCAGTGAGCTAGCATTGACCTGGTGGGTAAAAGGTCCTCCTTCATGTCATAGATGTGTAATACTACTGCCCCATCTAAGTCTAGACCAAAGAAATATATTAATTGGATTAAAGCATTATATAAGGGGCCATTGGCGAAAGTGACAGTAAATGGATATATATCAAAACAATTTAACTTAAGCAGATCAACAAGACAGGGATGCCCACTATCGCCCTTATTGTTTGCGTTAGCCATAGAACTGATAAGAACAGAAAATAAAATAAAAGGGATAAAAATAAAAGACAAGGAATATAAAATCAGTTTATTTGCAGATGACGTTATAGTATACTTAACAGAACCAGAAATATCAATAAAAGAATTACATAAGAAATTGAAGGAATATGGAGAAGTGTCGGGATACAAGATTAACGCAAATAAAAGTGAAGCAATGCCAATGAATAATGTGGATTTCTCAAAATTTAAGAAAGAATCACCATTCAGATGGCAAATGCAAGCAATATGATACCTAGGTATACAAATAAATAAAAACCTCGGCCATCTATATAAACTCATTTATTATCCACTAATGAAAAAATTACAGGACGACTTAGAGCATTGGAAAGACTTACCACTAACACTAATAGGAAGGATAAACTGTATTAAAATGAACATTTTCCCAAGGATACAATACCTATTTCAGGCATTGCCAATACACTTGACAGAGAAATTCTTCAAGGAGTTAAAGAAAATAATAAGGAAGTTTTTATGGAAAGGGGGGAAACCAAGGATAGCACTAGATAAATTAACAGAATGGTATAAACAAGGAGGCTTACAACTGCCAAACTTTAAAAATTATTATAGAGCCGCACAATTAAGATATCTATCAGATTTTTATCAAACAAGGGAAAAGCCAGATTGGACTAGATTAGAACTAGATAAAATAGGGGAGAAGATACCTGAACATATATTATATAAATGGGATGAAAAATTGGTACAACGTAGGAATTCTCCAGTATTACATCATCTGCTCAATATTTGGAAGAAGATTCATGTAGAAAGGAATAAAACAAATTACCAGCTACCAAAACTAATACTGACGCAAAATCAGCTAATCCCTTTTACAATAGATAACCTTTCCTTTAGAGAATGGGAGAAAAAAGGGATCAAAAGAATAAAAAATTGCTTTTCAGGAAATAAATTATTATCCTTTGAACAAAAGAAGGATAAATATAATATAACTCACGATAAAGTGTTGGCATACTACCAACTGAAATCCTACTTGAAGGACAAATTGGGAAGCAGTCTGAGGTTACCAGAGGGAAGTAATTTTGAATATGTGATTACAGACACAACGATAATCAAAAAATTTATAACAAACATGTATATTAAACTACAAGAAAAGGAGAATGAGGAAACAAATAGTAAAACTAAACAAAAATGGGAACAAGATCTAAACAAAGATAAAGAATGAAACATGGGAGAAGTTATGCTCAGGAACTATGAGAAATACAATAAATACGAGGTTACGTATGATACAATATAACTGGATACACAGGCTATATATTACACCTCAAAAGTTAAATAAATGGGACCCAACAGTATCTGACAGATGTTTTCGCTGTAAAAAGGAAATGGGAACAACAATTCATGCAATCTGGACATGTGAGAAAGTGAAAAAATTTTGGGACGATCTAAACCAGATATTAAATAAAATCACAAAAAGTAATATACCAAAAAACCCAGAGATTTTCCTCCTAAGTAACATAAAAAACAAAGAATTTGGACTTGATTTGGATGGTGCACAAAAAAGATTTGTTCGGATAGCCCTAGCTGTAGCAAAAAAATGTATTATGTCAGCCTGGAATACAACAATGGTATATAGAAATGAATAAATGTATAATTTAAGAAATAATATTACAATATTTGAACAAATATGGGAGCCATACATGAAACACAATAGAGAAAACCTACCAGGGACATCTACCACCTAAAATGACAGAAGGAGAAGGGAATGAAAAGAATTGACTCAGTGGAAATTCTTGTTTGTTTTTATTGAATGACAACATTGTTTGACTGGTTTAATGTATCTTAGATTCTGAACTTTAAATGAATGGGAGGGGAGGTAGGGAGGGTGGGATGGGAAGAGGGAGGGGGGGAGAAAATGACACTGAATATATTTGAAAATGAAAATGTATGTATCTTGATCAATGTGGTTATAGTGTGAAAAATAAAAAAATTTAAAAAAAAAACCACTTCACGTTGCCCGTTAATTGGAGAACAACATACAATATCAAATTAGTTGCTAGTTGGACCTTCAATCTGGATAACATTAACTCAAACCAGACTCATTACTGGATGATACTCTGACCTTAATGGGACGGTTTTCGTACAACATCTGATCTCCATCCAAATTACCTTAATGCCAAGCACGAATTTTCTTTCACTACAAAGTATCTTTCACTGAACCTCACTTACAACGGAAGATAAACTTCAGATAACCTTTTCTAAGCAAAGGCAAATCATTTGCTCAACAAAAAAAAGACTCAATACTACTTTTAAAATAGGTTTTAAGAACATGGGATCTGGGCATTTGACGTACCACCAACAGAGTTATCTTGCTTGAGTTCTTTTTTGAGTTAACTCTGAAATTGAAATCAGAAAAAGCTCCAAAAACTCAGCTCCATCAGAGAGGATCTCTGAGTATTCTTATTTCAAATCAGTGAACTTTCTTCAGTTGGACATGCCACCGTTTTTAGATCTATGATAGGGAAAGGTAAGAGAAAACTGATCATCTGTTCTAATGATGGACCTCCAACAGTATCTGAACCAGGTAGGGCATACTTATCATTAGTCCAGGTTTCCAGGGCTCTTAAATGCAGATTCAGGATTAGAAATATCTTGCAATTAATCAAATGCTATTTTCCATTCATAAAAAATGGAGATAAAAAGCAAAATGGAAATTCTTCCTAAAAATTTTAATACTCCATTGAGCTGAAACGAGTGTGTTGGTTGCAAACAGGTTCAGGTTGACAGAAATCAATCAAATATCTATCCAAGCTCTGGAAGAGGTTTGTAATCAATTCATAATTTGTTCCATAAATCTGTTTGCAAGTAAATAAATGATGCTGTGTCACAATAACCCGAAGTTCCCCCATAGTTTTACTTGATAACTTACAGTTATCAACCTGCTTAAAGGTGGTAGCCATTACAGGCAAATCATCACCATTACAGGAAATTCATCAAGCATTAACAGTATTAATCCAAGGATCAGGAAATTCAAACACCCAAATTCAAATCCCATCTAAGCAGCTGGGGCATTTAAATGCTCTTCATTGATTTATCCAGATTTTAAAAAAATGTTGGCATTAACAAAGTGACCACTGACCTCCAAATTCTTGCACTAGTCAATTCTTATCTTAAAGGATTAATTTGGATTTGTCACATTCATTTTGTTAAAAATCCATTCAAATGAAATTGGTTTCTATTTGGTCCTTCTGAAACCTTAGTTGAGACTTTGGAAAGACTTAACTCAAGTTTCCGGTGAAGCAGTGTTTACATTTGGCAACATTTACATGCACTTGGCATCCTCACCTGGAGTTTTAAACAATTGGAGGTTGAAGCAGTGGTTCAGTGCATGTGGGCATCTGTCATTATGGCAGGCACAGTGTCGGTGGAACTGACTGTCCATGACATGCCTCAACAGGGAGGATTTAATATCCTTAATTAATACAAACAAGGGAAAACATTGTGCCTCCCTTTGCTTACTGGCATTTAATCTGAAATATACAGACTCTGTTAGTTCTGGTTTTTATTTACCGGTGAATTTATAGTCCATACTCTTCCGCGGTTTCTAAGGTGTTTATCTTGTTCACTTGCCCTGATTTCGGTTTTGCTTTTCTTTTTGCAGATTCTGGATTTCCTGTTTACAACAGTTAGTATCCCTACACTTGTGCATGTTTTCTGCGAACAGGTAAAATGAGAAAACATCACCTTGCTACCCAAACCACAAACTACTCTGGGACCACCAGAAAGACCTGTCTGCACTATTGAAACGCCACTTTTTTCTTGCACTAACTGTACCTGATATTATTCATCTCTCAGTCCTTTATAGTTATTCTTCCTTTCTGTATTGGAATGATTGAATTTACACTATCGTAATTGGTGTATCCTGCGTACCTGTTTGGCTGCAGCAAGCCATAATTTTGGTGTCTCAGCACGTTGCACTCATGTACATGACAATAAACTCACGATCATTGTCAATACGCACCTTCAAACTATTGAATATGTTAATGAGGAAGAAAACCATATTCCTGAATTAATTTTGCTTGACTGGTCCCATGTTCGGCATTGCATAGTCCTGAAGATTTATGGCTCAACTGTCTAATTGGTGATGCAGTGGTTCCACTTCCAAAAATAAATTGTGACATTGATTCATTATTTCAGGTCTCTTCCACTAAAAGATTTATTTGGCTATTATTTCAAACCCTCCCAGACCAGAGGAAGATATTCCAGCATCAAATGCAAGTGTAAAGTCACAAATAGGCCTGATTGGTTTAAGGTGACGGATTCTCTTGTCGGGCAGCAGTAAATCAAAGTAAAACCATGTATAAACATGCATAAACACATTTCCCATTAGTACTGTTACGAGCCCAGAGGACCCCAAAACCCAGCAGGAATAGAAATTCACCGAGACAATGGTTACTTAAACAAAAGTTGCTTTTAATTATCTTTAAACATGAAAGCAGGATCAAACTCTAACTTCTTACTATTAACTTATCCCCCTTCTAATTCTAAGTGCACATGTATCTAATGTGTCTATGTTCAGGAAGGTTCTTTGTTTCACAGCCCAATCATTCGCTTCTCACTTCTACAAGTTCACCGGTTATCAGATCATTCTTATGCTGTGAACAGAATTTAACATTTATGGATCTACACCAGGCTCTGGTGCTTAAAGTTAGATGGTTATTGCTCAGGAATGTTCCTGTTGGTTTCAGAGAAATATTTGTTCCTCGTTGGACACACAGAAACTGATTTCCGCCGATCAGTCACCTCAGTGTCTTGCCGAAGAAACTTGCCCCATCATGGATTTTCCAAATAATACCTCTTCCAGGACACCACAGAGTTTCTCCCTTATTTCGGGAGAAACATTCGAGCCAGCCATTTCCTCTTGTAAGGACTACAAGGGTTTCGAAGAGGCTGAACTCAGAACTCACAACCGGTCTTCAAAATGGGGTCTTTCAACAAGCTGCCGGCTTGCCAGTTTGCAGCCTCAACTGCTACTGCAGATCTGACCTCTCTCTCTCGATCTCTCTCTCTCTCTCTCTCTCTCTGAGAGAAGAATCCTGTTTGTTTTTTTCCTCTCTCTGCTTTTAAAAACCAAGCGACCTCTCCCAAGGCTCCAAACGTAATCTTTGAAAGATCTTATCAGTACTTGAGCCTGAACTCTGTTCCATTTGCACCTCCTTTTGAAGTTCTTTCCAAAGCAGTTCCAAAGCAAAGCCAACCGGAACCTCAAGATCTAGCTTCAGCATTTTAAATGAGATGTCCTTTGCGAAGTGTTGCTCTGTTTGTGAAGTGATCTATAATAAAACCCCAAAAATCTATCTCTTTTAAAGACATATTTATCCATTACCATACTAATATAACCCGTAACAGTACTTTATTTTGTAATAGCAGTGATTAAGTTCATAATTCTATCCTGAACAAGAATGTCCTCTGAATGGTAGAAAGATAAATTTCTTGTGGATTGATCACTAAGAAGACTGTGGATGGATTTGGAGGAACAGAGGAATCCTGGGGTGCATTCCTGGGGAGCACTCAGCAGCACCACAGCTTCTTCCGTGCTGCCATCAGATTCCTGAATGATCAGTGAACCAAAGTCACTGCCTGACTTTGGCTTTTCGTGTACTATTTTTTATTTATTTTGGTCAGGTGATTTGTGTGAATGTTTGCACCGTGGCGCTGCTACAAAACAATGAACATAGGAAGTAGGAACAGGAGTAGGCCAAAAATGGCCCATCGAGCCTGCTCCGCCATTCAGTACGATCATGGCTGATCTAATTTATGACCTAACTCCACCTACCTGCCTTCTCCCCATATCCCCTAATTCCTCTATCATGTAAAAATTTATCTCACCGAATTTTAAATATGTTTAATGAGGCAGCCTCAACCACTTCCCTGGTTAGAGAATTCCAAACATTCACTACTCTCTGGGAAAAACTATTTTTCCTCATCTCTGACCTAAATCTACTCCCCCGAATCTTGAGACTGTGTCCTCCCATTTTAGTTTCCCTGGCCAGCTCAAAAAACCTTCCTACATCTATCCTATCTATACCCTTCATAATCCTATATGTTTCTATAAGATCTCCTCTCATTCTTCTGAACTCGAGCGAATACAATCCTAGATGATTTAATCTTTCTTCATAAGTCAACCCCTTCATCCCAGGGATCAACCGAGTAAACCTCCTCTGGACCGTCTCCAAAGCCAGTATGTCCTTCCTCAAATATGGAGACCAGAACTGGACACAGTACTCCAGGTGCGGTCTCACCAGTACCTTGTACAGTTGCAACATTACCTCCCTACTCCTGAATTCAATTCCTCTAGCGATGAAGGCCAACATTCCATTTGCCTTCTTAATAACCTGCTGCACCTGCAACCTAACTTTTTGCGATTCATGCACAAGCCCTCCCAAGTTCCTCTGCACAACAGCATGCTGTAGTTTTTCACCCTTTAAATAATATTCAGCTCTTATTTTTCTTGCCAAAGTGGACAACCTCACACTTACTAACATTGTACTCCATCTGCCAGATCTTTGCCCACTCATCCAGCTTAACTATATCCCTCTGCAGACTCTCCACATCCTCATTACAATTTGCTCTTCCACTCAATTTGGTGTCATCTGCAAACTTGGCTACACCACATTTTGTCCCCTCCTCCAAGTCATCAATGTAAATGATGAACAGTTGTGGGCCTAACACCGACCCCTGCGGCACCCCACTTACCACTCTCTGCCAACCTGAAAAACTCCCATTTATCCCGACTCTCTGCCTCCTGTCAGACAACCAATTTTCAATCCAGGCCGATATACTTCCCCGGACTCCACTTTCCTGTAACTTACTGATAAGTCTCTTGTGCGGCACCTTATCAAATGCTTTCTGGAAATCCAAATATACAACATCAACCTGTTCCCCTCTATCCACCGCACCCATTATATCCTCAAATATTCCTAACAAGTTTGTCAAACAAGATCTTGCCTTTCTAAAACCATGCTGCGTCTGCCTGATTGAACCCTTACGTTCCAAAAATTTCACTATTTCAACTTTAATGATGGCTTCAAGCATTTTTCCAACCACAGATGTCAAGCTAATTGGCCGATAATTTCCATTCTTCTGCCTACATCCCTTCTTAAAAAGTGGCGTGACATTTGCTGTGTTCCAGTCTGCTGGGATCTGCCCAGAATCCAAGGAATTTTGGTCTATGACCACCAATGCATCAACTATAACTTCTGCCATTTCCTTCAGAACCCTTAGATGCATATCATCAGGACCAGGTGATTTGTCTGGCTTTAGTCCCATTAGTTTCTCCATCACGACTTCCTTTGTAACAACTATTTTATCAAGGCCCTCCCCAACATTCATATCCTTAACTCCGCACTTGGGCATGCTGGACTTGTCTTCCACCATGAAGACTGACACAAAATATTTGTTTAATGCCTCGGCCATTTCCTCATTTTTTGCTACCAGTTTTCCTTTCTCATCCTCCAAGGGTCCGATGTGAACTCTGGCCACCCTCTTCCGTTTTATATATTTATAAAATTTTTTGCTTTCTGTTTTTATATTTTGTGCCAATTTACTTTCATAATCCTTTTTCCCATTTCTTATTACCCGCTTTGTAACCCCTTGTTGTCTCTTAAAGTTATCCCAATCTTCCAGTTTCCCACTGCTCTTTGCAGCTTTGTACACCTGCACCTTCAATTTTATATTCTCCTTTATTTCCTTTGTTAACCACGGTTGATTTTTCCCTCCCTTGCTGCCCTTTTTCCTGACCAGAATATATTTTTGTTGAGCATTACAAAATATTTCTTTGAAAATCTTCCACTGTTCCTCAACTGTTTCATCAATGAGCCTGTGCTCCCAGTCCACTCTGCCCAATTCCTCCCTCATCCTATGGTAGTCACCCCTGTTTAAGCATAATATATTAGTTTTAGATCTATTTCCCCTTCCATCTGAATGAGAAATTCAATCATACTATGATCGCTATTTCCCAGATGGTCTCTGACTATTACATCATTTACTCGACCTATCTCATTGCACAACACTAGATCCAGGAGAGCATTTTCTCTTGTGGGTTCCTTAACATGCTGCTCAAGAAAGTTATTGCGGATTCATTCTATGAAGTCCTCTTCCAGACTCCCACGACCAACTTGATTTTCCTAATCTAAGTGGAAGTTAAAGTGGAATTTTTCCCTTTGTTATTCTTTATCTCTACCCAAATGGACTCAACATTATGGTCTTTAGATCTTATTTCATCCCTCACTACTGCCTGGAGCTCATCTTTGATTTAGAGTGCAACTCCACCTCCCTTACCATCCTGTCTATCTCTTTCCACCACCTGATACCCTTGAAAGTTTAATTCCCATTTAGGGTCACCTTGTAGCCATGTTTCCGTGATGGCTACCCAATCATAGGCATGGGTACCGATTTGCGCCTCAAGTTCACTAACCTTATTTCTAATACTGCGGGCATTCAGATAAAGTGCCCTTATGCTCATTGTCCTTTTAATATCTAGTGACTTCTGTAACCTTTTCTTTTGATTTTTCCGCCCACTATTTTTCTTTGTAATTTTCTTAACACTCTCATTGACCTGAAAACTCACTGCACCATCTGATTTTTTACTTTCTCCTCCCAACATTACTTTTCCTATTTTACTTTTCTTGGCCATTACTTTATCTTCCCTACCCTTTTTCCTATTTTGTCTTGTTCATGACAATAGATTCTGATGTCCACAGTTCCTTAAAGTAGCAGGGCTAGTTGATAAGTAAGATAACATTACCTTTGCTCTGTCCAATCTATCTGTGTAACTCTGCACTCTGTGCTATGCATGGGCTGACGCATTGGACTTCTCTTCAAACAAACTGTACTTTATACAGATGTCAATAAACTTGAACTAAGGTGATTATGCCATTGGTTTCAAAGCAGGGGCAGGGTGGAGGTGGTGGTCAGAATTGCACATGGCACAGGTGACTTGAGCACCAGGAACAATTCTGGTCACTGGATTGCTGGAAGAACACAACTTGCCCGGAGAGAGCGTACGGACACTTCTAAGGATGTTACCAGGACTGAAAACTACACAGAAGATTGGATATGCTGAAAAACTTTTCTCTACCCCAGAGGATGCTTAGAAGAGAGTTAATTGTCATCAATAAAATTATTTAAAATTTTTATACTGAGATATACAGCAAGATAGCAGGCCCTTCCAGCCCCCGAGCCCCTGCCGCTCAAATGCCCCAATTAAACTACAACCCCCGTTTGTTTTGAACATTGGGAAGAAACCAGACCATCCAGAAGAAACCCACGCAAACTGGGGTGAGAATGTACAATATCCTTTCAGGCAGCCCGGGATTTGAACCCTGGTCGCTGGCGCTGTGACAGGGTTGCACGAACTGCTACACAAACCGTGCTGCCCTTATGAGGGACATAGATGGAGTAAATAAGAAGGACCTCTTTTCCTGATCAAATGGGTGCAGTTTTAAAGTAAATGGCTGTGAATCAGAGGAAAAAATATTTTTGTGCCGGATGTGGGTGAGGCTCTGGCCCTCAATGACCCAAAGGATGATGGAGGCAGGTGGTCACATTACATTTAAGCATTATTTGGATGCAGGAATGAAGAGTTATCATGTGCAGGATGTTTGAGCAGGAGGCTGAGTAGATTTTTTCAACAAGAATAGCCATGATGGGCCAAAAGGCCTCTTTCTATGTTCCCTTTGATTTTACTCATTAAGTCTAGATGTTCATTTTGACTGTATTCCTTTCCCAAGCTCTAATACATAAAATAAGCAATTTAAAGATCGTTAATAACATTTAAAATGTTTCTAAATGTCATGGACATTTATAATAATTACAGACTTCAGTTGACTATAACTCCCTATAATTCTATGACTTAGACTGTAGACATTTCCCATTCCTCTCAGCTCATCAGATACATCAAACTGAAGTCAACAAAGTGCAGGAATCAAACCCGAAGATTCAGAATGACTGAAAACTCTAGAATGTTTTGACAACACAGGACAGGTAGGGCTTGCTATCTCCCAAATCTTTCATGCAGGAGGTCGTGTATGGGGAAAGGATGCATGTTCCAGCCCACCTGCATCATCCAGTGAGAACTGGCTCCAGGGCAAGATCAGCCTCGTGATTCCAGATCCCCTGAAAGGTTTGTAAAATCACGAGAGGCAGAGGTAGGTTCGACTGTCAGAATACCAGAGGTCATGCATTTAAAATGAGAAGGGGAAAAGTTTAAAGGAAATATGTATGGATACTTCCTTTGGACAGAGAATGGTGGGTACCTGGAACAGGCTGACAGGGGCTGTGGTGGAAACAGATTAGATTGTAATGTTTTAGAGGATCTAGTCTAGACAGACACAGGAATACACAGGGTACAGATAGACTGAATCATGTGCAGGCAAAATAGATTTAGTTTAGCTGGTACACCACTTTCAGTGAAGGGCCTGGTCCCGGGCTAGTGGGAATGGGGAATGCAAGCAGCTAACCTCTGCCAGGGAAATCAAGCCAGTTAATCTCCTAAGGGCAGCACGGTTAGAGTAGCGGTCAGCGCAATGCAGGTACAGCGCCAGTGACTGGGGTTCGATTCCAGCGCTGTCTTCAAGAAGTTTGTACATTCTCCCCATGCCTGCATGGGTTTCCTCCCACTGTTCAAAACATACCAGGGATTTAGGACAATTGGGCATAATTGGGTGGTGAGGTTGAAGAGCCTGTGAAGGTACTATATGTCTACATTTTAGAAAATCATTTTTGGCGGTGTTGTGATTCAATTGATCAACTCCAGGAGACTGGGGATTGAGCAACTGTAACTATCACAAACCTAATATGTTGATATTTTATTTCCCATCCATTTAATCAGGAAGTGCTGCTCGCTATTCTTAATCTCTACAAGTGGAACAGATAAATAAATTACTGTCAACATTTTTCACATGCCAGGTTTGATCCCTGGACTTTGTTAGCCTCTGCTTGGGTTACTCTATGTGTCAGAGGAATGGAAGACATCTGCTCTCGACTGACAGCACTTGCTATGAAGCTTATCACCTTCCAGCAAATTCTGGTTTGAAGGATCTAATCAAAGGCACCATCTGTTGGCATCAGATTTTGAAATAATTAAGATTCTCCCC
Organism: Narcine bancroftii; assembly: GCF_036971445.1. NCBI lineage: Eukaryota > Metazoa > Chordata > Chondrichthyes > Torpediniformes > Narcinidae > Narcine > Narcine bancroftii. Next base: position 10,898,251 of record NC_091480.1, read on the forward strand.
CTCCCCAAAAAAAACCAAAAGCATGCACTTTTAAAAGTTATCACTGACCATTTTTCTGAAAGGAAAGTAAAAATGAAGATAAGCAGAGGATAGTGAAGTCAGCAGAAAAGATCACTAGGGGCTCTCTTCCTACCGTGAAGGACGTCTACAACACTCAATGCAGGTGAAATACAATAACTATTGTGAGGGACTCCACACACACCTCACGTAAACTTCCCCCTTCTGCCATCTGATAGAAGGTACTGCAGCACTTGGGCCCTTGCATCCTGTTTAGGCAACAGTCTCCCTCCCCCCACACCCCCCCCACCCTCCCCCCACCACCAAGCCATCAGGCTTCTGAATTCCCAGGACATATGTGGATAGTGAATAGTGGACTTTTACCGTATACGTCTTAACATTTCAATGTTCTAACTCATATTTTTGTAAATATGCTTCATGGTCCTGGAGAAATGCTATCTCGTCTTTACCGCGTGAGCGTGGGAGGAACGACAAATAAAGATGTCTTGACTATTCGAAAGTGGCACTGTTTCCAAAAGGAAAGAAGAAAACTGAACTATTACTAACTTTTTCTTTTGCTTGGCTTCGCGGACGAAGATTTATGGAGGGGGTAAAAAGTCCACGTCAGCTGCAGGCTCGTTTGTGGCTGACAAGTCCGATGCGGGACAGGCAGACACGATTGCAGCGGTTGCAAGGGAAAATTGGTTGGTTGGGGTTGGGTGTTGGGTTTTTCCTCCTTTGCCTTTTGTCAGTGAGGTGGGCTCTGCGGTCTTCTTCAAAGGAGGTTGCTGCCCGCCAAACTGTGAGGCGCCAAGATGCACGGTTTGAGGCGTTATCAGCCCACTGGCGGTGGTCAATGTGGCCGGTACCAAGAGATTTCTTTAGGCAGTCCTTGTACCTTTTCTTTGGTGCACCTCTGTCACGGTGGCCAGTGGAGAGCTCGCCATATAACACGATCTTGGGAAGGCGATGGTCCTCCATTCTGGAGACGTGACCCATCCAGCGCAGCTGGATCTTCAGCAGCGTGGACTCGATGCTGTCGACCTCTGCCATCTCGAGTACTTCGACGTTAGGGGTGTAAGCGCTCCAATGGATGTTGAGGATGGAGCGGAGACAACGCTGGTGGAAGCGTTCTAGGAGCCGTAGGTGGTGCCGGTAGAGGACCCATGATTCGGAGCCGAACAGGAGTGTGGGTATGACAACGGCTCTGTATATGCTTATCTTTGTGAGGTTTTTCAGTTGGTTGTTTTTCCAGACTCTTTTGTGTAGTCTTCCAAAGGCGCTATTTGCCTTGGCGAGTCTGTTGTCTATCTCTTTGTCGATCCTTGCATCTGATGAAATGGTGCAGCCGAGATAGGTAAACTGGTTGACCGTTTTGAGTTTTGTGTGCCCGATGGAGATGTGGGGGGGCTGGTAGTCATGGTGGGGAGCTGGCTGATGGAGGACCTCAGTTTTCTTCAGGCTGACTTCCAGGCCAAACATTTTGGCAGTTTCCGCCAAACTACTGCACATATAAAATACAGGATTGCAAGAGATCCACAATTTTGACTAAGATCTAACAGAATGAAACAAATCAGATATTTTTGCATTATTTCTGTTGGTATTTACAATAAGGGTATGGAATATTCACATGTTGCTGAGACACTAGGCCCTTTCAAATAGCCTCATAAAATGGGGTTAACCAGACAATTTACTAGGTTGAAGACCCAGGGTACAAGGCTATTTGAAAGGGCCGAACCAGGCAAGCCCAGTCAACATCCACTCGGGTCCAAGACTTACCTCGCAGGTGGTCAGGGAACCCTGTAAAACTTACCCGGATGTCCTCCTCTGCCTATTGAAAGGGGAAATGGAGGATGGGTTTCTCTGAATTTGAAACAGAAAGAACACAGGGAACAGGGGACTCCCTGTGGCTACGTGACGCATCACCCTCCACGACATCGCCGGGGTGAGATCCCCCCTCCTTAAATTGGTGGGATGGCGATTTAATAGGTAGGTTAGGTTGCCATTTGAAAGGTGCAGGAGCCACACACAACCCAGTCATCTCACCCGGGTTCCAGGAAGGCTACCAGGTGCTGCAATTTGATAGCGCCTATTAAGTCCGCTATTTTAAAAATTCTTAAACAATTAGCACAATCTGCTAACCAATCAAACACTGCAAATGTCTGAGGTGATCAGATACCACAATGCACTTCATCTTTTTGGTGGCATTTTGTGGTTTTATGGAGTTGACTTGACATTTGTCAAGGTATACTGAATTTACGCCCTTAACTCTCGTGCACGCACCAACTGAACTCCAATACGTGAATCCACCGCGCATGTATCTGATAATGCTCTTCCTACTTCATCTTGACATCTGCCTCCTCTTACCATCTGACCAATACCAGGGCTTGATTTTGTACAAATAAAGCAAGCCTCACAGAATAGGTTCTTTTGAGTAGTTCACTCTTTAAAACTCTCTGGCTTACGGATCTACATCATTATTCCTGTTCACTCACTCCCTCTTTATTACGCCTCGTTGCATTCATTATTATTGTTTGGGCTCATTTTCTGATCGGGACAGGCCCCATTTAACATTTAAGAAAAAAATTGGATAGGTACATGAATGGGAGGGATATGGGGAGCAATGGTTCAGGTGCAGGTCAGTGGGATGAGGCAGAAAAATAGATCGGCCTTTTTTGTGCTTGTGTTCTATGGTTCTATAACTAAATAGCATCCTACAGTTGAAGCTTCCTATTTGTCCGCAATGGGCAAGAATGCACTTCTATTATTTATTGATAATTGTTTGCATTTTTAGGAGTCTTGCTGCTGTTTAGTCATGCAGAGGGCCATGAAGATGGACCTGGATTAAACTTTAGTCCACCCATTTCAGAGATGTGTGATCGAAACACTCACCCCAGCTCACCTTGCAAAATGCATCAATGCTCAAAATGTAGACATAAGGAAGGGTATTCAAAATAAAAATTACTATTATCTCTTGATATTTTTGGAATTGCTCAAAGTCATGTTTTGGTAAAGGTGCCACAAGACTCGCACCACCAGGTTCAGGAACAGCTGCTCCCCCTCCATCATCAGACTCCTCAACAACAAACTCAATCAGGGAGTCATTTAAGGACTCTTACTTTGCACTTTATTTATTTTTTTTCCTATCTCTGTATTTTACAGTCAGTTTGCTTACATTTCTTTATTTGTTCACATGTGTATTTGTTTTTGCACTGCTAATAAGTGGCAATTCTGCCTCGCCTGCAGGAAAAAAAGTACCTCAGGGTTGTATATGATGTCATGCATGTACTCTGACAATAAATCTGAAATCTGAATTTGATCAGTACCTTGAAATCAATTTTTTTCTCCATTTCTTCACAAATTTTCAAAGGGTAGGAAGGAAACTTAACGAGGTCGACACTGCTTACCGTTTCACCTGTACACAGAAAGAGCAAATAACTCTGAAGGAGATAATAATGGATTATGTTTTCAAGGGCAATTTGACAGATTCAGAATAGGCCCCAGTAAAAAAAGAGTGCACAATGCAGTATCAAATATATTGAAGGGGCCATTTGCCAACTAAATCCTCCTGAGGATTTCTCTGCAGTCAAATTCAAGACAAGCAATTGTTCTTGGAGAAGAAAGAGTAGATTTATGTCTGACTTTCAAATGCAACCCTGGTGATATTTGCAAAGCAATAGAGGGTTATAATTCAAATAATGTAATGTCAGCTCATTGTTTCGTAGTAAAGAACTACATCAATAAAAGAGGAGAACTTGCATTGATAGAGTGCTTTTCACACTGTTACAGAAATATGTTATTATTAATCTTTAGGGTATAAAATATTAAATTTTTAGTAAAGACTTTGTGGGTTAGGAAACAGGGACACTTACACACGATGACAGATCACACAATCATGTTGGCAGATAAGAAGTGTCTTTTGGAGACTG